>NW_019154086.1:42936942-43124126 GCF_002288905.1 Enhydra lutris kenyoni
CCCCAATTCACTTTTCCTTTCCTTCTCCTAAGGTCCTCCATGTTATTCCTTATGCTCCACAAGTAACTGAAACCATATGATAATTGGCTTTCTCTGCTTGACTTATTTTTTTCTATGTGAGATTTACAAAACAAATACATATATGTGTTTTTATTTTGAAGTCATTGCTTAGTAGCACAGCTTTTATGGTTTTAGTTTTTCATTTAGTAGGGGTTTTAAGTGAAAATACTGCCCCAGACTAAGGAACATAATTTACATCTGCTGACAAAAGTATGAATCATTGTGAAACATTTTGAATAAAGAAAATTATATTCCACAAGTATACAGTTGTATTTGCAAAGATTTATAATACATTAAGGATATATTCCAATCACATTTAATTAAGATAAAATTAAAAAGACACCAAAAATTATTTAAAATTATGTGGATGCTTATTAGTTTTTAAATTTTAAATGTTTCTACCTCATATATTTTATGACCATTTTCTCAGAGATTTCAGAGATAATCATGTTGTTTTGTCTTTTTGTTCAAAATGCATTTAATTTTACTCACACATCATCCTTTTCCTAGGTATTTATAACTGAGATTCATTTGCAAAACCCTCCTGATAATTCATTGTCTTTAAACCCTTGCTTTCTCTTGCTTAAACTTTAAGGTAAAAACTAAAACTTTGTGAGGCTAAATTTCTTTTATCATTCCTTTGGCCCATAGAGTATTTGTTTTTATGGTATTTCAGATGTTTGTATCTGTTGGATTTTACTTTGTATTTTGGATTTAAATAATGGATTAAAGCAGATTCTATGGAAAGTACCTTTGTGCCAAAGTAATACATTTTGTGGGCCCCGAAAAGACTAAAGATTTTAAAGAATTTACTGGGAAGAAAATAAAAAATTCAGTTTTGAATTAAATATAAAGCTTTCAGGAATTCCTTGTCATCTCACTTTTAATTCTTATTTGCAATTGAGTAGGGATAAGATCTTCCCAGGCCCTCCTCTGGGGATCAGGTGTTATCCTAAAGCTGCAGGGCAGGAGGCATGAGTTAACTTTCTGTGATACCCTTGCTTCAGTTGCTGATCTACTGTAGCTGCTCAGAAGGAAAGTGCAAGTCCTCTTTAAATCTCTCTAAACAACTGCTCTCTGTGATTTCCCCCATGGCTGTAAGTAAGCTCTGCAGATTTATGGTACTGTGTTCATTTATGCGCTGTATTTCCTTTTAGGAGTTTTAAATTTCCTATAAGTCGTTAGCATTATTTGTCCCTTTGCTCTTATATTATGGAGTTGGATGAAGAGATGTGATCAGTTGTGTTTTAATAACTTATTCATTATTTATCATGCTGCTGAAATGGAGCATTTGCTGTCTTGCTCCAAGTTCTGGCTTATTTAGTTACTCCTAAGTTAAAAGACTGTGGGAGTTGTTCTTGCCACTACCCATTAGGACAGCTTATTCTTATTTTCCCAGGAAGAAACTCTGAGACTATCTGATGAAACAAAATGCTAACAATTAATAGTGATATGTTTTCATGTTTCTTACTCCTTAGACCTACTGATTAAATAATTTTTGTTCCCACAGAGACAATATCTGATATTCCAGGTATCCATGTCAAGGGAAATGTAAATATGCCCAAATAAATTTCCTTATTATATTTCTTCTCTGGGATGTAATGGTTATTATTATTATTATTATTATTTTAATTTACTAATTGCATAAGTTGTTTGATCTATCTTCAATGTGGCAGACAACTTGATGAACCAAATACACTCTTCATATGATTATGTGGCTGCAGAGGAAGCTGCTATATTAAAAACTGTGGGCTGCAGTTTACTCACACTGTCACAGGTGTTATGGAAATTAAAAGAGTTCAACCATCTAATCTTCCATTATTGCTCTATAGGGGAAGAAAAATAAGAGTTTGTGGAGATTTAGTTACTTTTTTCTCTTCCTGGTGGAGAAAGGGAGTCACTTATCAAAGGGAATTTCCTCTTTTAATGTAAATAAAGTTCCTTCACAAAAAAAGGAATTTCTATGTTTTTTCTCAGAGATTCTCCTGAGTCTGCAGCCTCTCAGAAATGATCAGCCCAAAATAATCCTTACGCTAGAGGCATATTTTGGATTGGTGTATTCTGCTCCCCTTCATTTTACAAGGAAAGCACTCCAAAAACATGAACCCCAGAGTATTTTATAGTGAGAAATATAAAGATTCTAGTTAGAAATATTTAAGGCTGAAAAAATTATTAATATCTCCATTGACTATACTTATACCACCTACAATCTGAATGTTCCTATTTCTGATTACACTTTGATAATCCAGCATGTTACTGATATTTTCTTGACTACAGAGCTAGGAATGTGACTAACACTTTTCTAACACTAGTAATGGCCATACCATCCCTTCAATCTAACATTTCCTACTACTTAATGCTCCACATGGCATTAGGCACTTAAAAGCACACCAGAATCATTCTGAATCAGACAGAAATCAATCAATAATAGTGCCAAGCTCTGCAATCTTATATAAAATGAGAAAATTGAATATTCTATTAGAGCAAACTAAGAATTTCAAAATCACATTACATTCATTTTTAAATCAGCTTCTGATAGTAACTACTAATAGTCTTAGTTTTTATTTTTCCAAAACATGAGGTCATTTAATATGTCCCCTTTATGCCTGGTCTATAACATGGAAGAGGAGAAAATTCTTTCAAAAGGCATTCACAAGCAACCAAAATATTGTGTTCTTAGTACAATGAGAAAAAGAATCATTTAAGAAGTATGCTATGAAGAATAATTCTTAGAAGGCTTTATTAATCATAAATATTGATGTCTTATGTTCAAAATTGTAATTGATAAGTCATGAAAGTATATTTTGTGTGGCTGTAAGAAGATTTGAAACACAATAATATCAGCATAATAAATGATAGTTATAGAAAAACACATGAGTTTAATAGCATATAGTTTTAAATATTTGAGCAAAATTTACAGAAAAACAGAATTCTCAAATTGAAATTGTTATGATGCTGTCATAATTTAGAGATTAAATATTTATGAGTAAGAATTGTTAAATTCATTAAATAGGAGGCCATTAAGTTGAGGTGGCTCTATATAGCACACCAAAATCTAACCCTATAAATGCCTCAAAGTTATGAAATCAAAATGCTAATGACAATCAACAAAACCAATTAGACTTTAAGCTCTATACCCAGGCAATAATTTCCTTTCTTTGCTCCCACACTTTGTCCATACAGTAGTTCCCCAGCAGGGAACATGTTCCAAGTAATTATCCATGTGGGATAACTACCCCCAGTGGATGGTTTCAGGACAAATCCTATACATACTATGTTTTTTCCTATACATACATATTTTTAACAAAGTTTAATTTATAAATTATGCACAGTGAATAATTAACAGTAAAAATAAAATTGACAGTTATAATAATATACTGTAATAAAAGTTATGCGATGTGGTCTTTCTGTCTCTAAATACCTTATTCTATACTTCCTCTTCTTAGGAGATGATAAAATGCCTATATGATGAGAGGAGATGATGTGAATGAGGTGGGCACTGTGATGTAGCATTAGGCCTCTATTGACCTAAATATATACACATATATGTGTGTGTGTATATATGTATATACACACACATATATAAACCTTGTATAGACCTTTAAGGTTTTATACCTTAAACTTATACAATGTTGAACATCTACTGTATCTCAATAAAACTGGGAAAAAATTTAAAAACCCTTATTTTCACTCAGAATGTCCAAATAATTTAGAGATATTTATCTACATTCTTTCTATGAATAGTTCTAGAATGTAATTGCTAATAGTCTGAAATAATTTTATAGTCAATATAATCAAAAGCAACTTACTCTATAGGATTCCTAATTTAATCTTTCTAGTGGCTCTTCTCTTTGAGGTACACATTTGTTCTCTGCACACCCAACTGTCATTTCTACTTCACAACATCTAATAAATTTGTGAAAGGATTTATGTTCCATGTGTTTAGTTCAATGTAAACACTGTCACTGATGTATGCTTAGATCAAATGTCAAATATTTGGTCTTATTTGTATTTTCTTCAAGGAAATAATATTAACATACATTTCTATTTTCAGAGAAATGTATTATGTAAAATGTGCTCTTCAGTTCTTATTTGTACTCATTTACTAATGGGTTACAGGATAGATAGAAATCCTTTATATGATTAATCTTCAAACTAATATTCAAAATAAATTAGTATTCTTTTCAAAATATTCCAGCTCAGGAATTTAAACAATGAAAGGGATGTAGTGATTTGCACTAAACAATTATTTCAATAACTGAATTTTTTCTACTTTTTGTCTGAGAGTGATACAAAATATTAGGTTCAATGATCAATTCATTAGTTAGGGGAAAACTTAAGGGACACCCAATGTATAAGACAGATAAATGGGATGTTGAGAATCCTGGGGAAACTCATCACTCAACATTGCATTTAAGGTATCCAGGCAAAACCTTAAAAGATATTTCTTGGTATCATGGATGGACTACTTCTACTGAATCCCCAGGGTTTTTCCTACTTAGCATTCATAGACCAGTGCATCTTTCAGAACCACTCTGTCAAAATGTTGAGAGTAGGAAGAAGAGTTCCAGAATCTACATTTTTAACAAGCTTTCCTGATGATGCTTATGTCCATTCAAGCTAGAGCCTTGGTGGTTTCATGGGGATGGATTTGGAAACTAAGATTTCACTTAAGCCCCTTATTTAAATATATTGGGAAAACAGTGGCCAAGAAATGTTAAGTGATTTCTTCAAATAGTCACTGGTAGAGAAAGGATTTGTAAAATTGAGTCTTCTATCTCTTGTCTGTATGATACTACTCTTCCTACTATACCACATGCATTTCAAATGCTTACCATTAGATTTCATTAGAATTCCCACAAGAAATCATGTAGAAGCTTGCCAAATTCAATTTGTTACATAAAATATATCAATGTTAAAAAACAAAAATTGCATATGTAATAAGTTTCATGTAGAAAGAAATAACCCAGTTGAAAGTTAATATTCTATGGACTGTTCCTTTCTTGATCTGACAGTACTGGAAACCACATCATGACCATGACTTTCAAAGACTGTCCATCTAGCCTATGCATTTCTACTGAAAAAGAGTTGAGAACTCCATGTAAACCATAAAATTATGAATTGAAAATGACTCATCTGTTATACAGAATGAAAACTACATTTTTAAAATTTTGTTATTTGTTTTGAAGTATAATTAATACATAGTACTGTATTACTTTCAAGAGAATGACTACATTTTAACATATACTTACTATGAAACATTTTTTTCACTTTGCTCTCAGGTCCCTTTTCCCCCCCATCATTTCTCTGCTCCACTATTTTTGAGAGAAGCGTTAGTAGTGTGGTTCAGTTGAGCATAGGATGGATTTGATGTTTTAAGTACAAAAGGCTACAAAAGTAGGTTTGGTTAGGAATTCATGAATATTATCCTAAGGTCTTTGATTTTCCTCCAAAAGTAGTGAGCCATTTTTAAGCAGATATTATCTGTCTACTTCCCCACTCTCTCTTAGAGATCATTCTGTTATTCCAATAACATTATATAGAGTGAATTTGGAAACATAGATTGTAAAAATTTAAACAGAGTAGCAGAAATTATAAATTATATATAATAAATTTTACTCTAACATTCCCGTGGAGGATCATGGTCAAGATTCTCTGTAAGAAAATAAAGAATTTAAAACATAGATGGTGAAGAATTTGAAGAAATTTCGAATAGCAAATTCATTCATATAAGTTATAGGAAGTCATAGCAAAATATCTAATCTTTCACATGTCTTCCACTGGGGATTATATTCTTCATTTATGCTTAAAACAAACACATGTGATCACCATAAATACTTAATTTGATGATATGTGCATATTTAAAAAACACAAGAAATAAAAGAATGAGCACACGATGATTATGATCCTTACATTCCATAGCTATCTTTTAAAATTTTATTTTATTCATAGTTATCTTTTATTTTGAAAATTAAAAAAATAATAAAGTTAAAATCAAATTCCAGTACAGTGTATTTAAATCTATTTTTAAAAAAACATTAGAATTTATTATTTTCTCCTATCTCACCTTATTGTCTGATCTCTTGTGTGTCTTTGGCTTACATTAGAATGCCATTACTCTTTATTATATGTAGGTTTTGTTTTTTTGCAATCTCTGACTTTATTTATTCAAATAACAAATCAAGACATCTGCATCAAAACCAATGCAGTGTAAAATAGACTGAGATAAGCTTTTCAATCCAGTCAATACTGTCTCCTAAGTACAAGAAATGTGCACCACTGAATATTTATCTATATTGTTATTAAAATTACTATATGGACACTTGTGCAAGCTCTCCCTTTGTTCTAATTTCTTTTTATATAGTCTAAACTGCTCATCAAGAAGGATTATGAGGCACCTGGGTGGCTCAGTGGGTTAAGCCTCTGCCTTCAGCTCAGGTCATGATCTCAGGGTCCTGGAATCAAGCCCCGCATTGGGCTCTTTGTTCAGCAGGGAGCCTGCTTCTCCCTCTCTCTCTGCCTGTCTCTCTACCTACTTGTGTCTCTGTCAAATAAATAGATAAAATCTTAAAAAAAAAAGGATTACTATAACCACAGAATTATATAGAATACTATTTTAAGTGCAGAACAGTTTCTAAACTTATGACAAGTCAGAAAAGTCAAACAGGCTTGGGTAATTAAGTGTTTACTCCAGACAAGATACATGACCCCTTCCAATGGGGGGTGGGAGGTAGTTGATTACACCCAGGGGGTCAGTATTCAACACCAGAAGAGAATTTAATTCAACTAGAATCTGGTCAGAGAAAGGAATGTCAATCATTAGGGGACTGACAGCTGGGAATTTTGGCCCTATAATTTCATGGTAGGGATTTGTTTTATTGCTCAAGAAAGGCACCGACTCTTTCCTATCACTGAATGTTAATCAGACTTTCAAAGGCACATTCCTTCATTTATTCATTCATCCAACTAATTATTAAGTTCCAGGCACTGTGCTATCCATGTATATAATAATCATTGTAGTGCCAACTGAGTAAGTCCCAGATCTCCCTGAAAGAGGGAAGCCCACTTGTATATATGTTCCTTGCAGTGAAGTCAGTTAAATGATAAAATATATGAATATTTCTAAAAAACAAAAAAATACTTTTGGGAGTAATAAAATCTATGCAATTATCAGGCTGAGGACAAAACTAATATATAATAGTATAAAACAATTTTCTGCGTGAAAGTTACAAAGTACAAAAGTATAATGAAAGAAGAGACCCCATTAAAAATCGCAGCTAACATCTACAATACTTAGGAATAAATTTAACAATAATTGTGCAGAATATTTTTATGAACAAAATAAGACTCCAGGATGCTTACCCATTCTTTTATGGATCATCAGGGGAATTTGTGTTGCCCAGAGATAGCACTGAGACAATTTTTCCTTACATGGATTACTCAGAGCAAAATATGGAAGTTGAGGTTATTGACTCCTTGTCCTTCAGGGTTTCTCAGTCTCCTTCTCTTGACATTATAAACTTGATTGTTCACAGATTACAAATTAATTCTTTTTTTTAAAGATTTTTATTTATTTATTTGACAGAGAGAGATCACAAGTAGACAGAGAGGCAGGCAGAGAGAGAGAGAGAGAGAGGGAAGCAGGCTCCTTGCTGAGCAGAGAGCCCGATGCGGGACTCGATCCCAGGACCCTGAGATCATGACCTGAGCCGAAGGCAGCGGCCTAACCCACTGAGCCACCCAGGCGCCCCTACAAATTAATTCTTAAGTCATACTTAGTGAAACATATTTAGGAGTGCTAACTTGCTACAAGAAATGGCATTCCAAAGCCAAATATGAATGATTTCTGATATGCTTATTATCACGCTGCTCCTATTCATTAGTGGAGGTAATTAAGAGTTGGCTGCAAATACAAAGCATTCATTAACAGTCTTTTATTATCCTTGGTCTCTCTCCTTATGGAGTCTAATGTTCAAGTGCTGGTGCCTTTTCACTGTATTTTGCCTTTGTGTTTACAAAATTCAACTTTTTGGTAGTTACTTCTCATTCTTCTACGATAAAAGGAGAGTAAACCAGATATAGTCCAAGAGGGAAGTAATTGAAACACTAGAGCTCTGGAATTGTTTCAAGAAAATGCTAGTGGAGTGCATTTACCTCTCTATTCTGGAGACACATAGCTTGTGAGAAAACTTCTAGCAAACTTATTGATTTTTAAGTAAATGCATATTCAAACTTACCTTTTACTCATGAATGCTTCTCCCTAAGGTATCTAAATTAAGATGGCATTTAAATCCTTAAGTAAATATAATACAAGAGTAAAATGTAAGTAGTTATGGTCACCTGTAGATGACAAAGGATCTAAATGGTTCAGCTTTTGAAAATTTTCACTTGTTATTAAAAAATGGACTCTCTCAATTATTAGGAAAACCTAAAGAGTTTTGAAAATACCATTACAGTAAATATTAAACATTTTAGTCAACCATCACCATGTTATAAAGTTGATCCAAGAAATGGTGCCAATTTTTTTTTTAAAGATTTTATTTATTTATTTGACAGATAGAGATCACAAGTAGACAGAGAGGCAGGCAGAGAGAGAGGAGGAAGCAGGCTCCCCTCAGAGCAGAGAGCCCGATGTGGGGCTTGATCCCAGGACCCTGGGATCATGACCTGAGCCGAAGGCAGAGGCTTTAACCCACTGAGCCACCCAGGCGCCCCAATGGTGCCAATTTTTATGCTTAATTTTCAAAATTAAAATACCTGTTCTCCTCTGCTAATACAGCACATGAAACAATGTGGGTAAACTGGTTAGCATATTATCTGATATTTAACATGTCCCATAATTATTGATTATGGAGTTATTTACATACTATGAACGCATACTTCATTTATGTGTATTTTTTATTCCCCTGATGATCTATAATAAAATGGATAAGCATCTGGAGTCTTATTTTGTTCATAGAAATATTCTGCACAATTATTGTTAAATTTATTCCTAAGTATTGTAGATGTTAGCTGCTATTTCTAATGGGGTCTCTTCTTTATTATACTTTTGTATTTTGTAACTTTAATGCAGAAAATTATTTTATACTATTATATATTAATTTTGTCCTCAGCCTGATAACTGCATAGCTTTTATTAGTCCCAAAAGTTTTTCTGAAGAATTTTCTGTTTTCTAAGCATAAAATCACATCAGTTACAAATAACAGTCTTTGTTGTCTTCTCCCTTCTAATATTTTTTGTTATTTATTCCTTCTCTAATGGTGTGACTACTACTTCCATATAATGATAATATGATATGGATGAGAGAAGCAATTTTTATTTTTCCAATACCAGTGAGAATATTTCATTATAAAATACTAATTTAAGTAAACTTTTTATTAAATTAGAACCTACTTGTAGAATAGCAAGGGAAGCAGAAGTGCACAATTTGATGAATCTTCATGAAGTGGACATGTTCCTACTCATTACCTGGTACAAGACAGAGAACATCATAAGCAGGCTAGAAGCCCACCCTGGGCCCTTTCCAGACACTGTCCAGGATAAGGGTAATCACTATCCCAACTTGACTGTCTATTATTTTTCATTGTTGTGAAAATGAGACATTTTGCTTATTGTGTCTGGCTTCTTTTCCCAGACATTATCTTGTAAATTTTTTTTCATATTTTTGTGAAGAATTATAGTCTCAAAAAATTCTCAGTGTTGTATACTATTATTTGGATATAGATACTTGGTTTGTTAGGTTTTATGAAGAAAGCAGTTACGGACATCCCTATCTTTTTGGTGTATATAGATGCATGCCCATGATCATATATCATGTGTTAATAGTGTTAGTGTTATTCCATCCTTTTCTTATTTTTTCAAAAAAAATTAACCTTTTCTTTCCTTTCCCTATTGTACTGATTAGCACTTCCATTACAATGTGATATATTATTATGTGATAGTGGGTACAGATAAATCACTCATGTTCTCAGGGTGAAACTCAGCAATTCTCTATTTTTGCATGATGGTTTGATGAAGGACTTTTGTGGATACTCTTTATCAGAGCAAAGAAGTTGCCTCCCATTCCTAATTTGGTAACAGTTTTATGATGAAATAATATGGCAGCTATAAAATAATATGGCAACAACTATTTATGATTAAAGAAATTGTTCTGTTCGTATTAACTGTCCAATTTGTTACTGTATAATAGTTTCTAATTTTTATAATCTTTGAATTGTTATGAATAGTTATGTCTCCTTTTTAATTCCTAATTTTGGTAGCTTGATTTTTATCTCCTTATTGTCTTGAATAATCTTGTTGAGGGTTTAATCACTTTTTTATTGCTTTCATAAGTAACTTTTGGATTTTTTGTACTCTATTATATAATTTTCTGTTTCACTAATATTATTATTTATTTACTTTCTTCCATATCTTGAGTGAATTTACTGTTTTTTCCCTAGATTTTTGGAAGCGAATATTAGATTACTGATTTCTTGAGTTTCTTCTTATCTAAAATAGTTATTTTGACTCAAAAAACCCAAATACAAGACAGGAAATACAAGACCATCAAAATCCTAGAAGAGAACACAGGTAGTAAACTCTTTGACATCAACTGTAGCAACTTCTTATTAGATAGGTCTCCTGAGGCAAGGGAAACAAAAGCAAAAATAAACTATTGGGACCTCCTCAAGATAAAAATCTTCTGCACAGCAAAGGAAATAATCAACAAAACTGAAAAACAACCTTCAGAATAGGAGAAGATATATGCAAATGACATATCTGATAAAGGGATAATACCCCAAATGTATTTAGAATTTATGAAAGTGAACATGTAAAAACCAAATAATGCAGTTAAAAATGGGCAGAAGACATGAATAAACATTTTTCAAAGAAGACCAACAGATGCCTAACAGATATGAAAAGATGCTTAACATCACTCGGCATCAGGGAAGTACAAATCAAAATTACAATGAGCTATCACCTCACATCTGTCAGAATGGCTAAAATTAATAACCCAGAAAACAACAGATGTTGGTGAGGATGTGGAGAAAGGGGAACCCTGTTGCACTGTTGGTGGGAATGTAAACTGGTGCAGCCCCTGTGGAAAACAGTATGAAGGTTCCTCAAAAACATAAAAATAGAACTACTTTAACATCCAGCATTGCTCTACTAAGCACATACACATGCACAATGCAATATTACTTAGCCATCAAAAAGAATGAAATCTTACCTTTGCAATGACACGGATGGAACTAGAGTTATACAAATGGAAATAAGTCAGTCAAAGAAAGACAAATACCATATGATTTTACTCATATGTGGAATTCAAGAAACAAAACAAATGAACATAGGGGGAAAAAAGGAAGAGAAAGAGAAGAAAACCAGGAAATGGACTATTAATTATAGAGCACAAACTGAGGGATCCTAGAGGAGATGTGGGTGAGGGGATGGGTTAAATAGTTGATGGGTCCATCACTTGTGATGAGCACTGGGTGTTGCGTGTAAGTAATGAATCACTTAATTGTATACCTGAAGCTAGTATTACATGTACGTTAATGAACTGGAATTTAAATAAAAACTTGAAAAGAGTAGTTACTTAAGACTTACACATTTTTCTCTGTTTTTGTTGCTTCCCATTGGATGTGATATGTCTTTACAATTCAGACAAAAATATTTCTTATGTTCTGTTACGGCATTTTTTGACCTATGGATTGTTTGTAAGTGTATTGTTTAATATCTAACCCTATGAAATTAATTGATTCTTATTTCAAAGTCAGTTGTGATTAATGTCCCATGGCATATAGAGTGTATTTTAGCATTTTTATTGTTAACTGCAGTTTTCTTTCAATATCAGTTGAATCTAGTTTTTCTGTTATTTTATATATATTTTTTTGGTAGGCTTATTTTATCAGCCGTCAAGAAAGCAGTGTTGAAAGTTCCCCTATGATTGCGAATCGATTTAACTTTTCATTTTAGTCTTGATCATTTTTGTTTTTATAGTTGAAGCCATATAGTGTATTCATAATATATTAGCATTGTGATACTTCCTGTTAAACTGGCCTTTTATTATAATGAAATGCATCTCCAGGAAATTGCTTTATTAAAAAAATTTTCCTCTGTCTGATATTAGCTTAAGTATTGACTTTTTTGTTAGTGTTTACATTGTATATTATTTTCATCATTTTACTTTGAAACTTGATGTATCACTTCTTATCTAAGCTTTACATCTTGGAAGCAGAACACACTTTTAAAAATCCACATGTAATTCATTAATTTTAATTAATACATTTCATTCATTTACATTTAATATAATGATTGACATATTTAAGGACCATCTAATTTTTCCCCATTTTAGCTGTATTTTTAATCCTTTTGTTTCCTTCTTTTTTCCCTTTGAAATTAACTAAATATACATTTTTTCAGCTTTCCTTATATTAACTTACAGTTAATCATCTTAATTATTATTTTTGTGTTTAGTCTTGAGATTATAATGTTCATTTTTTAACTCAATATTTTCAGATATTTTCCTTTTATCACTTCATTATTTTTTCTGGAAATTTTGCCCTCTGATTTCCTGTTTTTTAATTCAGTGTATATTTTAAAACTTATAAGATACCAATTTAATTTGTTGTGTTGTCAATATTTATTTATATTGCCCAACATCCTTGCCCTTTCATTGCTATCCTTTTCCTTCTTTCATTTTCATGTTTACTTCTTGGGTCATCTTCCTCCCATTGAGGTACTTCTTTTACTAATTATTTTAGTACAGGATTGCTAGTGATATTTCTGTCTTTATTTATCATCTTTATTTGTTTTTATTTTTGTAATTTATTTATATATGTATATATACTACATATTGAATTTTATTTTGATAATTAATTTATTTCACAGATAAAAAATGCCATTTTATTTTCTTCTGACTTCCATTGTGTCAGTTGGGAACGTAATTGTCATTCCCATTATTGTAAAATAAACCAGCTTTTGAATGTATCAATCAATTCTACTGTTTTGTTTGGCTTTGTTTATTTCTATATATCTTAACTCCTATGTTCCACCTTTCCTATTTTTATTTGGATATTTTAATGATTTATTTTTAGCTAATTGCCTGACTTATTTACAATAATTTATACTTTAACTTTTGCAGTTTTTATCTTGTATTATTTCTTCTACTTTGTTTTGTGTAAAAGGGGACAAACTACCTTAATTTTTACATGTGTTTCCTCACTGTAGATAAGCCTATCTTGCTCTCTGGATTTTTTTGTGTATATGTGATCTACCAATTAACTACAACAATTTATACTTTAAAATGTTAATATTTATTAAAATTTTCTTCTGTCCACAAATTTCATTCTGTATATCAGAATAGAAGGTAGGAATTAATATAGAGATAACATATAAGGATCTCTAAAACATATGTACCAATTTCTTTGTTTTGAGAAAATAAAACTAGAATTGCTCTTCAGGAAATGAAGAAATCTCCAGCAAATTGAAAAACTTTTGCTACAATTAGTTTATACCCTAGGTATTTTAACATTTTTAAATGTATCATCACATCATTTGTGACTGTTGCTGATTCATGCAGACTGAATTTATTATTATAAAATGCTCTTTGTCAAGGTCTTCACTGTTCACTTTAAAGTGTGCCTTTTGGATAAGACAAAGACACAGAATCCTATGTATGTATGTATGTATATATGTATTTATTTAAGATTTTCTTTTAAATTTATTCATTTGACATAGAGAGAGGAACAGAGCACAAGCACATGGAGCATCAGACAGAGGGAGAGGAAGAAGCAGGCTTCCTGCCGAACAGGGAGCCGGAGGTCCGCTTGATCCCAGGACTCTGTGGTCGTGACCTGAGCCGAAGGCAGATGCTTAACCGACTGACCCACACAGCTGCCCCAGAATCTTATTTATTTTTATTGATATAACTAATATATAGAGGTTTTTTCTACAATTTCCTTTCATTTTTTATTGTAATTCATTCCTAATGCTTCCATTAGTTTCTCATTTGTCATACTGATAATATATTTCACTATGTGTGTGTGACTTTTTTCATAGTGATTGGAAAGTTCATAGTGACATAGTTGACATTTTATGTTTTTTTTATGTTTTATATGACATAATTAGGCTGATTCATCAACTTTAGACAGTATAAGGATAGCAAGCATTCATCAAAAAGTGGAATTTTTTCTATGTGCTTCGCACAGATTAATTCCTTTCACTTTTTACTACAACCATGTGAGGCAAGCATTACTTTTATAAATGAAGAAAGTGAAGCATGTAGAAGTTTAATAACCTTGCAAAATTTATACTTCCAATAAGTTGTAGAGCCGGTATTTGAACCAGGTGGTTGATTCTGGAGAACTGTTGTGTTATATGCTGAGTTATTTTGCCTTTGGTGTTTTACTGATAAAGAAGATGAAATAAAGACCATGTATTTCCTTCTACCCATCTTACAGTCCATGAAGTCCTCTTCACTCCCAATTTTTCTTACATATGTCATTATATTTATATATACTGGAAATTGATGTCATAACTTTCAATAATTAATCTTTCGAATCTAGATTGATCATTTGTAGACTTTTCTGTTAATACCCTTTGAAAGATGAAGAAATTAAGTCATTTGCATTCCCTACCATATTTTTTTCCCTACAATATCATAATATTGGTGTAATGTCTATTCTTGTGGTTATTTTACTACAGTATTTCTTAGTCAGTTTCCAAAGGACACACCTTTGTCTGGATCTGAGTTAACTTCTTAGCATTTAACCATGTGACCATTTTCTGTAGTTTGAGGTACTCTGTCCTCTTGGCTTTTGAACTGTTATCCAGTTGGTTGCTTTTTATCTGTCACTCCTGCTCTTACCTCCTTTTAAATCAAGTCCTCTTCCTTTTCTCTCCTGACACTTT
This sequence comes from Enhydra lutris kenyoni, assembly GCF_002288905.1. Taxonomy (NCBI): domain Eukaryota; kingdom Metazoa; phylum Chordata; class Mammalia; order Carnivora; family Mustelidae; genus Enhydra; species Enhydra lutris. The sequence continues at coordinate 42,951,895 of NW_019154086.1, forward strand.
CCCTTGTTATTCTTAAACTAAACCTTGAAATTTAGTGTCATTTTTATGCCAGTGGTTCACACAATTATATCTTTATCCCTAAATTTTTATCCAGAGACTGCTATATTCAGTTGCTTGTGTGGTATCTCTGATTATTTATAGTGAACTGCCTATTTTAAATATCTATCTAAATGTTCCAAAGTAAGTTTGAGTTTCCTCACCTCAAAATTGCTCTCCACTCTAGTTCCCTTTACCTGAGTAGACTAGGGTTTCCTCAGTGCTGACACCAGATGCTTGGGCCAGAAACCTAATGTCATGTTCAGGTCCTCCTTTTTCATCATTACTTACTTCAAACCCTTTAGTATATTTGGCGGTTTTGTGTCTGAAGTATTACAAAAGTATTAATTTCTCTTAATGAATTCTGATGTTATCAAAGTAAAGTGTCATTGTCACATAAGATATGCAGATATTACCTAGCTATTCTCCCCAATCTACTCTGGACCCTTCTAATTCAATGAACACATAACACAGAAAAATAAAATGTGAACTCCTTAAAAAAACGAAAGGAATCATGTCATTTGCTGCTTAAAACATTTGATGATTTTCAATTACAAATAGAAAAAAGTCCTAGTTATAAAGAGACCTAATGGGTTAGCTGTTCAATCATTCCAATCTTTTTTTCATCAAGCTTTCTCTTATTCCACACTGATCTGTGTATCTTTTTTAAAAGCAACTTCTTGCTCTTTATATGTGTGAGGACATACCAAAAAGATGGCTATCTATGAACCAGGCAGCTGGTCCTCACCAGACATAGTCTGCTTGATCTTGGACTTCCCAGTCTCCAAAATTACTTGATGTTGGCTCACTATTCCCTTCCGTGCTTGGCAGACCACTATAAAGATGCATCACCTACACAGTTTTCATGAGATGACTCAAGATACAGTAGGTCTTTCTTCTGATGATCAGTTTTGAATATGGGACTTTTCTATATGAATGTAGGCCTCCACTTTGGAAACCCAGCAAAACACCTGCTTTCTCTTGCCTCAGTTCCAGCAGCTTCTGAGGCAGAGAGCTTCTGAGGAAGGTAGAAAGAGGTGGATTCTAATAGTCATTGAAAGAGTCCCCACAATTAGTCAACTGTTGGCAAGAACTTGCTGGAATCCTTGTGTCTTAGCATATGATGAAAGCCAAAATATTCTAATATGATGTTCATGTTGTCCAATTAACAAAGAACCACAGAATCCTGGGGAACTGAAACTTAACTACTGGATATGGGAGTTGTTAACTCATATATTTTTGGCATTTAGATTTATATAAAAGAAGTTGATATGTTTTCTCAAGGTTTTGGGAAACCAGATCTACAGCTAGAGATTACTATACTGGTTTGTTTAGAAACATGGTTTTATTTGAATTTATTTATTTATTTATTTATTTTTTTATTACTATTTGAACCCAAAAAGAATCATCATATTGGCTTTAACAGTCAAAGGTAGAAAATGCAAAATATTGGTGAGACATGCATCTGTTTATGAGGAAAAGAAAATTCCAGGATGTTGTTGATGGGGACTTAAATAAATAGGCACAAGCCCTTTCAAGAATGATTTGGTAGAACATGCTACTATTTCTTCTTAAAGTTAAGATGACTTAAACAGAACTATTTATAAAGTGTAAACTCAGTCTTACTGTACGTTTATATAGAAATAAATTAATTAAGTAGTGGTGGCTTATTACAGGGTGGAAAGCTAAAAAAATATGAAAAGCCAACTCCTTTCTTTGCTTATAAGCCTTTATACCTTTTGTTTCTTTCCTAGAAATAGTTCTTCTCCCATTGTTGGATCATTCTTATATATTTAATAATCTTTGATAATTCTAATGCTCTCCATAATCATTCTGTTGATTATTCTGGCTGTTTATATTTTCTTAATTACATTTACTGAAACATAGTTATTTTAGTTACTTCTTTGACTACTGGTTTTCATGAGGGTACAGCCAGTACATTCATACTGGAATGTAAATTCCATTAGGCCAGAATCCATATGTGTCTTCTGCATTTTATTCTACTGCCAAGAAGAAGGAACACCATAATCATTTATTCAGTGTGTGCACTGATAAACAAATAACAAAATATTAATTTTACCTGTGATCAAATTTAAATGTTTATCAGTAATTCCTTCATTTCTGGGACCTTTCCAGGGGTAATTTGAATATTCTTTCTTTAATTTTCACTATGTATTTTACTTAAGTGCATCAGTCCTGAAATAAGTTTTATTCTCAGGAGTCGTTATCATCTTAGTACTTCTTTAATCCATTTTTTTTTCATGCAGTCAGTTAAATCATTTGTAGCATTTGTCCATTTTAAAAAATTTGGCAACAGCTATATCTAGTCTGTCCTGTGTTGTTTATAGCTATGATATATTTGTCTTCAATCTGTTTCACTCTATTTTAAGTCTCCCATTTCATCTCATTGTTTTGTTTTGTTACATAAATTTTGGCTCCATTATATTGAATTTATGTAAAAGTCTACATTTTCCTATAGCTTGAAACATTTGTGGACTTTAGTGAAAAACCTGCTATTTCAGAAATGGGTCTTGAATTTTTTTTTTTTTACTTTCTCTTTTGACTTATTATGTAATATCTTTGTGTAGATGTCATGTGATTTCTTTAATTTTCTTGCATCCAATATGACTAATTTAGTGATCCCCTAATCAATTTTCTGTATTATGTGAATGAAACTACCTATTATGTTTCTTCTGGTAGCATGGGAAGCTTTATTTTAATTATAGTTTTATTTTATTTATTTTAATTGCAGTTCTTTTATTTTTGGACTACATATTTCATGTTCTGTTTTTCTCTGCCCTGAAGGAGGTATGTTTGGATATGGGGATGTTTGAAGGGCTATCTCAGATTGCATTCTGGATTAGTTTCAACTGTCTAACAGGATTCCTTTCTTGCTTTTCTTTTTTTAAAATTTTTCTTCTAAGATTTTATTTATTTGAGGCAGAGAAAGAGAATGCACAAGCAGGGGGAGGGAGAGGGACATGCAGACTCTGTGCTGAGCACAGAGCCCTACACGGGGCTCAATTCCACAACCCCAAGATCATGACCAGAGCTGTAGTTAAGAGTCTGATGCTTAACCAACTGAGCCACCCAGGCACCCCTAACAGGATTCCTTTCTTATGCCCTTTTGCTCTTTTATGTTTGAGTGTATTCTAGGGTTTTGGATTATTTGACCAATTCTGGATGATACCCTTTGATACCAACAAGCCTCATGTACTCAAATGATCACTCTAATTCACTATAATTTTCAGAGTTTTGTCCATTTTTATCCCTGCTTCAGAAATATTTGTAAGTAATGTCTCCATTACTTACTATTAATTGCCATTTGGGAGCAGAATTCCCCCCAGGGCTTTCTCTCTATACATTTCTTAATCTGTTAGCTACTCCAAGGAATTTATTACTTCAATTTTTTTTTCTCCTGCTAAAACCTGGCTAACTGTGTAGTTAGTTCTGAGTAATTGCTATTATTCTACTCTTATTTTACAGACTTGCTGTCCCTTAAAATATATAACCTGTAAACCTCAACTGAGATAAGGAAGTTGAAGGATAGACCAGTGTGGACAAGTTAAAGCAAAGATGTCACAACCAGCCTACCTGACTTCACATTTCAATTCTACCGATTACTAGGTGAATAAAATACTACTTTCAGCTTGTTAATAAGTTGTAGTTAAAAGGCCTACTCACTACTATTTCTGAGCATTTCTTTAGTTAATCAGTGAGTCCATTTGAATTTATAGTAGTGTCATGCTCCTCAAAGGTATATTCAATAAATATTTGATTACAACAATTGCTGTAATGAAAAATCTATTGTAAGTGTAGAAAAAGGAGAAATGAGAAGTGTTCCTAGGAGGCCAATTATGTAAGTTCAAATGGTGGAGGAAGAGGTGGTTCTGAAGGAGAAGACTTTCTATTATCTAGACTTTGTTCCCCACACCTAGAAGATGTTGCAATAGTGTGCAAAGAATATAGAACCAGGTAAGTCCTAGGTTTTGAATGGCAAAAACTGAAAGGAAATAACCCAGTTGGTGAAAAGTTTCTGGAGATGGTCTATCTTAGGATGATTATATAATGCCTCTGCTTGGTTTCCATCATGCTTCCAAACACATAGCTTGAAATTTTAGTTGGTTCCTTCTCAAAAAATGAGCAACAATCAGAATAAAACCCAAATGGACACTAGGTAAAAAGAAGCAAAAAACAAAAACAAAACAAACAAAAAAACATTGAAAAATGAAGATGGGGGGGCGCCTGGGTGGCTCAGTGGGTTAATCCTCTGCCTTAGGCTCAGGTCATGGTCTCAGGGTCCTGGGATTGAGCCCAGCATCGGGCTCTCTGCTCAGCGGGGAGCCTGCTTCCTCCTCTCTCTCTGCCTGCCTCTCTGCCTACTTCTGATCTCTCTCTCTCTGTCAAATAAATAAAATAAAATCAAAAAAAAAAAAAATGAAGATGGGAACCAGGAATAGATGGCCAGACAACAAAAGGTATGGGCTACATAATAGAGTAGGAGGCAAAACAAGAGCTAACAAGAATTCAGGAAGAAAATAAAAAAGAGGCTTTCAGGAAAAGTAAAGGCTACATTAGTTGTTGTACAATGGAGAAAGAATGATACAGAAAGCGCAATACAATGCCTGGAAAAGAGACATACTACAACTATCACTCGAACAAACTACAAGGAGACAAAAAAAAAAAAACCCCAAACAATTAAAAGGTATTAGGGAGAAAGTGATAGGCATAGATTGCAAAGAAAACCCATCAAACAATTACTTGGAAAGCTCACAGAATAAAACTAAGACAATGGATAAACCCATATTTTAAGATATAATTCAGGCAAAACTTTTCCGGGGGGAGAAAAGAACACTTGAAACTACATATTTAAGTAAGAGACATGTATGTCCCAGAGAAAATGAAACTGAAATAGTTAAAAATAAGAAAAATTGATAATGAGTGAATTTATTAAAATTAAAACAAAACCAAAGAATATCTTCTGGGCAATAAAGGTGTTTTGTTTTTGTTTTTTATGAAGTCCCTCTTAATAGAAGGGCAGCCAAGGTGCTAAGAGAGTTCACCTTGGAACATTCAAGTCAAGAAGACAATGGAGCCACATCTAGTAGACACTCTGGGAAGGAGAAGTCTGAGACAGAGATTTTATACCAGCAAGTATACTGCAGAAATTACACTGAAGCTCATATTTTTAGGACATTTGTTTTAGAATACAAATGCAAGGATAACAGTGTTGAAGGAGAATGTAAATGGAAGGAGGAGGGGAGAGGGTGGAAAGGAGAATAAGCACATACCACTTGTATTATATAAACTTAAATTTAAAAGATTCTACTAAGGTTTATTATAAAAAATAATAATACAGACAGTCCCACATGTACAATGGTTCAACTTATGATTTTTTGACTTTACAATAGCGTGAAATGATAGGGATTCAATAAAACTGCACTTCGAATTTTGAATTTGCATCCCCAGGCCAGCGATATGTGGTGCAGTGCTGTCTCCTGATCTCAGCTACCAGGCAGCCTCACAATCACAAGGGTGAACAACAGATGCACTTGAAGCCGTTGTGACCTATGCAACCATTCTGTTTTTCACTTTCAATGCAGTACTCAGTGAATTACACGAGATATCTAGTACCTTATTGTAAAATAGACTTTATGCTTTTGCTCAGCTATAGGCTAATATGAGTGTTCTGAGCATGTTTAAGGTAGGGTGGGCTAAGCTATGATGTTCAGTAGGTGAGGTGTAGTAAATGAATTTTTGACACAATATTTTCAATTTAGCATAGGTTTATTGATATCACCTCTCATAATTTGAGGAAGTACTGTAGTACTGATTCTTAAAACTGGATACTGGAAAGAGGAAGAGATAGGGAAGGAAGATCACTCAAGTTCTTCATATCATTGTTCTCAATATGTATCTAATGAGAAGTATTTAAAAAAACAGGACTTACAGAGTAACAATTATAAAGGCATATTTTATTTTTTTAATTTTTTAGAAGATTTTATTTATTTATTTGAGAGAGAGAGGGTGAGCATGAGCAGGTGGAGGGGCATAGGGAAAAACAGACTCCCCACTGAGCACAGAGCCCATTACAGGGCTTGATCCCAAGATCCTGAGATCAAGACCTGAGCTGAAATTAAGAGTCTGACAGTTAACTGACTGAGCCACCCAGGTGCTCCAGGGCATATTTTATTTTTATTTTTTAAAATTATTTTTTATTAACATGTAATGTATTATTAGGCCCAGGGGTACAGGTCTGTGATTTGCCAGCTTTACACACTTGACAGCACTCACTATAGCACATACCTTCCCCAGCATCCATAACCCAACCACACTCTCCCTACCTCCCTCCCGCCGGCAACCCTCAGTTTGTTTTGTGAGATTGAGTCTCTTATGGTTTGTCTCCCTCCCGATCACATCTTGTTTCATTTTTTCCTTTCCTACCCCCCAAACCCCCCACTTTGCCTCTCAACTTCCTCATATCAGGGAGATCATATGATGATTGTCTTTCTCTGATTGACTTATTTCACTCAGCATAATACCCTCTAGTTCCATCCATGTCATCACAAAAGGCAAGATTTTATTTCTTTTGATGGCTGCATAGTATTCCATTCTGTGTGTGTGTGTGTGTGTGTGTGTGTGTGTGTGTGTGTGTGTGTATGCCACATCTTCCTTATCCATTCATCTGTTAACGGACATCTAGGTTCTTTCCATAGTTTGGCTATTGTGGACATTGCTGTTATAAACATTCAGGTGCACATGCCCTTTTGGATCACTACATTTGTATCTTTAGGGTAAATACCCAGTAGTGCAATTGCTGGGTCATACTGTAGCTCTATTTTCAACTTTTTGAGGAATCTCCATGCTGATTTCCAGAGTGGTTGCACCAGCTTACATTCCCACCAACAGTGTAGGAGTGCCCCTTTCTCCACATCCTCACCAGCATTTGTCGTTTCCTGACTTGTTAATTTTAGCCATTCTGACTGGCATGAGGTGGTATCTCATTGTGGTTTTGATTTGTATTTCCCTGATGCTGAGTGATATGGAGCACTTTTTCATGTGTCTGTTGGCCATCTGGATGTCTTCTTTGCAGAAATGTCTGTTCATGTCCTCTGCCTATTTCTTGATTGGATTATTTGTTCTTTGGGTTTTGAGTTTGATAAGTTCTTTATAGATTTTAGATACTAGCCCTTTATCTGATGTCATTTGCAAATATTTTCTCCCATTCTGTCAGTTGTCTTTTGGTTTTGTTGACTGTTTCTTTTGCTGTGCAAAAGCTTTTGATCTTGATGAAGTCCCAATAATTCATTTTGCCCTCGCTTCCCTTGCCTTTGGCGATGTTTCTTGGAAGAAGTTGCTGTGGCTGAGGTTGAAGAGGTTGCTGCCTGTGTTCTCCTCAAGGATTTTGATGGATTCCTTTCTCACATTGAGGTCTTTCATCCATTTGGAGTCTATTGTTGTGTGTGGTGTAAGGAAATGGTTCAGTTTCATTTTTCTGCATGTGGCTGTCCAATTTTCCCAACACGACTTGTTGAAGAGGCTGTCTTTTTTCCATTGGACATTCTTTTTTTTTTTTTATTAAAGATTTTATTTTTTATTTATTTGACAGAGAGAGAGGTCACAAGTAGGCAGGGAGGCAGGCAGAGAGAGCAGGAAGCAGGCTCCCTGCTGAGCAGAGAGCCTGATGTGGGCCTTGATCCCAGGATGCTGAGATCCTCACCTGAGCCAAAAGCAGAGGCTTAACCCACTGAGCCACCCAGGAGCCCATCCACTGGACATTCTTTTCTGCTTTGTCAAAGATTAGTTGACCATAGAGTTGAGGGTCTATTTCTGGGCTCTCTATTCTGTTCCACTGATCTATGTGTCTGTTTTTGTGCCAGTACCATACTATCTTGATGATGACAACTTTGTAATAGAGCTTGAAGTCTGGTATTGTGATGCCACCAACTTTGGCTTTCTTTTTCAACATTCCTCTGGCTATTCGAGGTCTTTTCTGGTTCCATATAAATTTTAGGATTATTGGGGCTCCTGGGTGGCTCAGTGGGTTAAAGCCTCTGCCTTCAGCTCAGGTCATGATCTCAGGGTCCTGGGATCGAGCCCCGCATCAGGTTCTCTCTGCTCGGTAGGGAGCCTGCTTCCCCCTCTCTCTCTGCCTGCCTCTCTACTTGTGATCTCTCTCTGTCAAATAAATAAATAAAATCTTTAAAAAAAAAATTTTAGGATTATTTGTTCCATTACTTTGAAAAAATGGATGGTATTTTGATAGCAATTTCATTAAATGCATAGATTGCTTTAGGTAGCATAGATATTTTCACAATATTTGTTCTTCCAATCCATGATCATGGAACATTTTTCCATTTCTTTGTGTCTTCCTCAATTTCTTTCATGAGTACTTAACAGTTTTCTGGGTACAGATTCTTTGCCTCTTAGGTTAGGTTTATTTCTGGGTATCTTATGGTTTTGGGTGCAATTGTAAATGGGATTGACTCCTTAATTTCTCTTTCTTCTATCCTGTTGTTGGTGTATAGAAATGCAACTGATTTCTGTGCATTGATTTTATATCCTGACACTATACTGAATTTCTGTACAAGTTCTAGCAGATTTGGAGTGGAGTCTTTTGGGTTTTCCACACAAAGTATTATATTATCTGCAAAGAGTGATAGTTTGACTTCTTCTTTGCCAATTTGGATGCCTTTAATTTCTTTTTGTTGTCTGATTGCTGAGGTTAGGACTTCTAGTACAATGTTGAATAGCATTGGTGATAATGGACATTCCTGCCGTGTTCCTGACCTTAATGGAAAAGCTCTCAGTTTTTTTCTATTGAGAATGATATTCGCGGTGGGTTTTTCATAGATGGCTTTGATGATATTGAGGTATGTGCCCTCTATCCCTACACTTTGAAGAGTTTTGATCAGGAAAGGATGCTTTACTTTGACAAATGCTTTTCCAGCATCTATTGAGAGTATCATATGTTTCTTTTTCTTTCTTTTATTAATGTATTGTGTCACATTGATTGATTTGCAGATGTTGAACCAACCTTGCAGCCTCCAGGGCATATTTTAAAATAAAAATACAAGCCTACCTGATACCAGAAAAAGCACAATCAAGAGCAGAGAATAGATCACATAGTAAAAGACCGCAGAAGCAAGAAAACAAAATAGCCCTTAACTTGAACACAAAGAAAATAACCTACAAATATAACTAATATATTTGGCTAGAAACAGAAACTTAACTTTTTTATTATGCTCAATTTAGGTTCTGATTAATATATGAATACATATTTGATAATTAATCATACTATCTCATATTCAATTTATGAAACACTCTGATTAACTGACCATCTGTCTGTTTTTTAGCAGAAAAGTATATTCCACTATTTTATTGGCCTTTAATTTAAATAGCAGATGTCCAGCTAGAATGACTTGTTTTCTCAATGATTTATGTACTGTCATTAAAAATATTTAAAAAAAAATTACTTGGGAAAAGATACATCATTTGGGATCATAAAATGAGTAGGTCCATAATTATGATTTGCTTGATATCAATTATGAATGAAAATGACTTATTTTAAAAAGTAAAGGTAAATTGCATTATATATTGAACCCCACATGTTATTTTGATCTCTTATGTATATGATAGGTTTATAGATAGTCTCACAAATAGACATATTTAGAGGATTTCTTGATACTTAAAAAATCCCGAAATTTAAATACCTTATCTATTCCCAATTGCACCACTTACTGAGGGACCAAGGGTCATCTATTTGACCATTGAAATCTCAGGTTTCTTATCTATAAAATGGAAATACTAATTCCTACCTAATCGATAAAGTAGGACACACAAAATTTGGCAATTGGTGTTTTAACAGTAATTAATACCTGTATTTAATAGCTAACTTCTGCTCCTCGGTAGAATTTATATATATGCATAAACACATATCAGGTATATTCAGGTATATTCCGTTGTTTGTGAAAGCTGTGAGAAACTAAAACTTTCACATTACAATTAATTTTTAGATAGCTGTTCAAAATTCATTCCACACTATATTGCACTTTCACTAGTTAACACACTTTACAGCTTTCTACAAATGACAGAAGGAAGATTAATAGTAATATTATTAAATATAATAGCTTGCTGGGTACTCATTGTGTTCAGTAATTTAAAATGTTTTTCATGTAATAATTCATTTAATTCTAATTGTGAGAGTTCATGATTATCCTTCTTACTACTGATGAGGGAAAAGTAAAGAAAGGATGCTGAGGAAATTTCCTAAGGTTAAGCACCGAGTAAGGGATAAACTAGCTTGTGACAACATAAAGAGACTTAACAGCAAAGCCCTCATTCTTAAGGACTAGGCTCTTTTGGAAAAGGCATAAAGAAAGATACTGAATTTGTGGATTTAATGGGTTTCAGTAGCAGATATATTTTTAGGAAATGCAGACTGATCACTTCAAGTACCTGAGGCAAGTTACATCAAAATTATTCAGTTTGTCAAAAAATTCATGTCAGTAAATGAATGTTCTTGAGTATTCTTTATTTATCCTTTCTCCCCTCCCACCCCAGATTTAGACTATTTTAGATTCACAGAAAATGGCATAGGAGAAAGAGGACTTAGCCCAAAATAGCCAAGTAATAGTCTAGACACTGTTAGCACTAGTTAACTTAGGAAGTGTATGCATTTGACATTACCTTATGTAACTTTAAGCTTTAGTTTTCTCTTTTCTGAGATGGAAAAGAACTAGTCTCTAACCAAACATCTATCTTTAAATCTTCTAACTTAAACATCTGACTTACATAGGGAAATAAAATAGGCTTTCTTATCCTAATAACATCCATATCAAATATATTTTCAAGAAATTTGTAAATTTAAGAAGGCAACAGTTAATATTAAAGGAAATTGAATTAATTAAGTTCCTTGGTCATGTTTTCACAGCTTTTTTTGTAGCTTCTCTAAAACTCATTCCTTAAATATCAGCATTTCTCTGGGCTCTGTGGATCTAGTTCTTCTTCTTCAGCACCCTCTCGTTAGGTGATTTGCTCGATTTCTACATAGTTATATCCCAAAATCGTTTAAATGTTAGGGCTGTCTTGTGAATTGAAGACTTGGCTATGTGGGAAATTCCTCACTGTTCCATAAGTGTCTCCCAAGCTTTTAAAACCTCTCAGTTAGATATTGCATCAGATACTGAATGCAGGAGCCACGCCAGTTATTTTCACAGAAATCATTTCATTGAGCACGATTTGATATTGGAAGATTGAAAAGACAAATAAAGTACTGAGGTAATATCGAGATAGTAAATGCAGGAAGCAGCTAGCACCCCAGGGAAGTATATAATAATAGTTTATGTACAGGCTAAAGAGATGACAATGGTAATAAAAATAAATTAAAAGGTGTGTAGGAGGTAGAATGTAAAAGAGCTCGGTATTTCAAAAAATAAAGAGCTTGGTATTTAAAAAAAAAAAAGAGCTTGGTATTTCATTGGATGTGGGACAAGAGGAAGACAAGGTACAGGTACAGAAAAAGATGTCTAGGTTTTGGCCTAAGGAACTTCGGCGTGCATCACCAAAAGAAGAGCAGGCATTTGCTCCTGCTCCCATTTCAGATCTTCAGTAGTGCCAGCCCACCTGGGTATCCTTATCCAGATCCCGCCTCTGCTGTCCTAAGTCTCACATGGACTCTGGAGGAAGCAGCAAATTCAACATATGTAATCTGTAACCAGCACCATTAAAATTAGGGTCTGATTTTCAGCAAAGTTGCTCCTGCATTTATAAGATAGAATTATTTTAGGGCCACCAAATAAGCTCTCTCGTTCTCTGATGTTGACTTAAGCTGACAGTCTAGAGCCCCGAGCTATTTGTTTTATTTCTGTTAGTTTTGTGAAGCTAGAAATAACCGTTTTGCCTCCAGGCTTCTCAGTTCTTAAGCATAAAAGGACCTCCTTTTCCTCTATAATTAAAAAAAAAAAAAAGTCCAAGGAGACCAGAGATTTATGAGAAGGGGGCTACAATTAAGGGTTGTAATAATTAATAGGAAATTATTTTTATCTATACTATTTAATTTTAATACATACTTATTCAGGTATCATTAATGTAATTAAATTAGTATTTTTAAAAATATATAAAACTATACAAAAGTTTGAAGGAATTTATTATTGTATTTTATAATATATTATTTCTTGAACATAGTGCCACAGAAGTCCATTCAACTAGGCATGAGATGATGAGATGGTTTGAGAAATGTGCTACATTTTTTCTATTGCTGAAAATAATTTTATTGATATATATTCATTGCTGTTATCACAATGATAGCCGTTTCTCTTTTTTTCTGATTTTTGTATATTTATTTAACCATACTTACATATTTAGCTTTCTCAAATTATCTTCAGGAGCACTTGGAGTAAAAATTTTGTCTTCATGAGTATCTACATACCTAGGTGCATCTTTTTCTCATTTTTTGTCACATATGGTTTATCCAGCTGGATGGTACATATACCAGCTCCTTTTAAAAGAATGATTATGTTAAACTAAGATCAGAAATGTTGGATTTTAAAAAATGGTATTAGAATTGTTTAGACAACTATGATGATGGTGAAAGTAGAATTTCAGCAGCAAAAGTAATCTCCTCCTATAAAGAATCACTGAGAGGGCTGCCTGGGTGGCTCAGAGGGTTAAGCCTCTGCCTTCGGCTCAGGTCATGATCTCAGGGTCCTGGGATCGAGCCCCACATCGGGCTCTCTGCTGAGCAGGGAGCCTGTTTCCTCCTCTCTCTCTTTCTCTGCCTGCCTCTCTGCCTGCTTGTGATTTCTCTCTCTGTGTGTCAAATAAATAAAATCTTTAAAAAAAAAAAAAAAGAATCACTGAGAATAGACAAAGGGATTGCTAAGTAACAGAAATGGAATAGAGGATTCTTTTAAAAGAGAGATAGTAAGTCTGAATTATTATTTTAATTATAAAATAATAATAATAATAATAAATAATAATAAATCTCAGCTGTTAGATTCCCATTTCTGATTTTTACCCACTTACTTAAACATAATAACATGGTTTCCATAGGTTTCAGATACTATTACCCAATTGTGTAGAAGAGGAAATCGAGGAATAGAGGATTATATAACTTAACCAAGCTCAAGCCATTTCAGTAGCAGGACATGAAATGAAGGTGCATTACTGCATTACTCCAGTTCCTTTTACAAAGCTGCAAGACAAATAGGCACTTTTAAATTAAAATAATTTGGATGAAATGAAATTGATGAAGTTTAAAATAAAATAATAGACTGTATCTTTCTAATTATAAGTAAAAAGTACAGCAATATTTTTTGAAATACAGAGAGATGAAAATTTTTAAAAAATAAAATATTAATTAAATGTCATTCATGTCCCTATTTTCCTTGTCTTGAAGGTGAATGAAGATTAAATCAGTAAAACATTTGAAATAAGCCTCCCATCATTCTTTAACTCACATCAGCATTTTAAATTAATTATGTGCCCTCTTATTAGTCAAGAGTTGTCTTCTATAGCCTTGTCGTAAGGGTTTCTATCTTTGCTGGGATTCAAGAGTGCCCAAACAAAATAAGCCCTGGGCACACAATGTGGCTCTCTGCACCAGGCAAGTTCTTTAACTTCAGAGTGCATTAGCTCAATTTGGAGGGCCTGTTAAGTCTCAGGTGGCTAGGCCCCAGCCCCAGATTTCTGACTGTAAGCCTGGGGAGAGGCCAGAAAATTTGCATTTCTATCAAGTTTCTAGGTGATGATAATGCCTAGGGCCATAATTTAAATGCTACTACACTAAGGGGCAATAAAGTTCACCCCGGTCTTCAATCAATGGCCACACCCACGGGCCCACTTAGCCTGAGGGAACCAGAAGACTGAATCTAAGGGGTACAGAGTACTTTTCATCTTATAATTGAAACCTTGTCTCTCTTGTGGCCAAGGTGACTTTGGAGCTTTAATTGTATATTTTGTAAATACTTCTCTTTCTTAATGTGGATCTAGAATAGACGACATCATTGTAGAATCCTCTTTTTTATTTTATTTATTTATCTATTTATTTTAGGTGCTTGTGGATATATATATGAGAAAGAGAGACAGATTCAAAATCCCTGGCAAGGTGGGCGCCTGGGTGGCTCAGTGGGTTGGGCCTCTGCCTTCGGCTCAGGTCATGATCCCAGGGGCCTGGGATCGAGTCCCGCATCGGGCTCCCTGCTTCTACTCATCTCTCTCTGTCTCTCTGCCTACTTGTGATCTCTCTCTCTGTCAAATAAATAAATAAAATCTTTAAAAAAAAAAAAATCCCTGGCAAGGTGACCAAGAATTTAGGAAAGGTGTAGTTGATCCTTACTCTCACAGAAAGACAGTAAATGAGTGTTCATGTGCCTAAGATCACCCAGGAATATTTGGTAGAATTGATCCATAGCTGTCTTTTAATGTTGTTCAGTTTGGGAGCATCAGAAAAGTTCTAATCGTGATAAATAGATGGGAACTAAAACCCAGCTCATACTTTGTTCTCCAAGCCATACTGTCTAGCCCACCTGTGTCCAATCAAGGAGAGGCGGGCATTTTACTTGTTTATATAAGCAGGAACTTTACATTGCAGTTGGAGCACCGAATTCGTCACCCTCTTCTCTTGCTTATCGGCCTGTGTTCTTTTTGTTGACTGATTATCTAAATGCAGAGGGAGATGAATGCTAAGGCAAGGCCAAACTCTGAGCAAGGGGAAATTTTCCCTGACAAGATGGAGGTGATCTCTGTGGAAATGTGCAGGAGGGAGATCCTATGTCTCTAGAGCTTCAGATAGAGGACAAACGCCAGGAACTTGGGTATGCCTAAGAGATGAAGCCATTTAAAGGTATGACTTTTATCGATATTCTTTTCTGTTTCAGTATGTGCACACACATTGGTAGAGTGAATTTAAATTACGCTAATTTATCAGAATCCACGGAAACAGCAGAGGAGGTGGAAGAGTCCTTCTGTCTTACACAGAGTTAATCCATCATTCCCTGTTTTTTTCATGTGCATTTGACCCTCATACTGTCAGCATGGTAGCATCCTCTGTTTCTAGTGTTTTAAGATTACTTTTTCATATGCCTCATCTTGTCTCTCAAAATTGTAAACCAGCTGTTTAGCTTGTACTCCCACAAAGCTATCTGTTCTAATACTGAAAAAAACTAATCAAGTTGGCTCTACTGAGAGAAAATACAGTTTGTTTTCCCCTTAAAGGTGTTGTTCAAGAGAAATGTTGACCTGACTCAATTTTGCATTATATTGCTGACTTCAGAATGAGGTCTTGTTTACAACAAAATTCTACTCTGTTTAGGATACTATTTACATCAATTGCAATTTGCCTCAGGTGCTTGGAACTCTTCAATAAACTTTGTTATAGGAAGCCTCGGTGTAGATTTGTTTCTCCTGTGTAGTAAGCAGCTGCCGCATAGGGAAGAAAAAAAACAAGATAAACTCCCTGATTTCCAAATACAATTTTTAAAAAAGTATAAAGTGGGGAAGTTGACATGCCAATGACGTACTTAAAATCCCAATGTTCACTCTGGGAGGAAGGCTTGTGCAGAGATAGAAAACATGGACTTTAAAATCAGATTGATTCAGATATGATCTGTAATTCTTATTCCTGTGAAATTATCCACATTTTCAACGAATGATTTTATCATCTATTGATAATTCTTGCCTATGTATATTCTTTCACTGAAATTTGTGAAGTGACCATTTTTCTAATTAGACAAATAGGTTATTACCAGGCATTCTCTTATTCTCTTATAAAGAAGGATTAGATTTTATCCTACAAAATGTCCAAAATAGATTGAAATTATAATACTGTTCTTATTACTAATATTAAGAATATTGACTAAATCTTAAACTTGTTTTATAGGCTTATAAAAAATGTTTATAGTCAGCATATATGGTTAGATTGTTTTCAGTTTTTCCTAATGTATATGCAGAATTGTGTATATATTTTTTGCTTTTGAGGGGGCATCTTCAAAGTTGTCACAAATTTAACCTGTAGGTAAAAGGTAAATATATAATTGATAAAATATATGATATGATACAGTATGATATATATGTATATATATAAAATTTCCCTTTATTTTGATGCTCCAGTGTTGATTTTAGGAAAAATAGACCATTTCCTTCTGGAAGTGAAATCTTGTTGATATTATCTGCATTTCTATAATATGAGGGCCCCAGCATACTCCTCTTTTGGCACAGTTCTTGCATTATTATTTTTTTCTGTGATATGTTTGTTCTCTGTGTTGTCAACTATTTATTTCCTCACTTCCATGTCAGTTGGTACAGTATATGGTCTCTCTTCAAGACACTGTTGATCTGGGCTCTGGGTGATTTTACTTGTACTCTGTATTCATCTGTATGTTAATTGGGCAGATTTAAATTGCTAGATGCCATTATCCTAGAAGGTGCCCTGAATTTAAACGGTACTGGTAAACACAATTGTGAAGTCAAGATCTGCCCTTGAAGTAGTGTCATAACTTGTGTGACAATACATTTGTACACTGATTCACCTCTGCTTTCCCTTTGTCACCAATCCTACTGTAGTTCTAGTTCCTTGACCCAAGTTGGAAGTACTTAGTTGAAAAATTCAAAATAATAATATTAATTAAATTTCCCTTCGAATATACTTGCAACTAACTCAATATGCTAACCTTGATCTAGGTGAGAACTTAGTTATAAAATGGTAGACACAGGGGCGCCTGGGTGGCTCAGTGGGTTAAAGCCTCTGCCTTCGGCTCAGGTCATGGTCCCAGGGTCCCAGGGTCCTGGGATCGAGCCCCATATCGGGCTCTCTGCTCAGCGGGGAGCCTGCTTCCTCTTCTCTCTCTGCCTGCCACTCTGCCTGCTTGTGATCTCTGTCAAAAAAATTAAAAAAAAAAAAATCTTTATTAAAATGGTAGACACAAACCCTACTAGCCTATAAATTCATGGTTTTTAGTTTGTTATGCCCCAGAGAACATGTTTTCTGCAGTACTCTCTTAGGTGATATTCCAAGGTCATTCATGTATAATACTGCCTGTGGACAGTGAAAAATAAATAAGATACTTAGGATTTAGAAATGGTAAACCTGATTGCTCTACTAGAAGTTAATTAGAATACAAAGATTGCAGGGTTGATCAGTTTATTTTTTATTCATTAATACTACTTAGAATAACATTTTGAATCTGATGAGAGACTAAAAAAGCAAATGTTATTAAAGAATATAGAAAAGTATGACAAACAATAAAAACCTTTTATAGAATACAGTGATAGGAAGAAATGCAATGTCAGGGCTACTGAGGAAACTCTTAAAAGCAAATGAAGGTTAAGAAAATGGATGAAAGATGCAAACCATGAATGTCACAGAATATTTTTAAGGTAAACATGTTAGTCACATATTTAGGCAGTTAAGACTTATCTCACCTGACTACTCTGCATAAAGTAGATGGAAAGCAAATAAATATCAATAGCTATATGTTGAATTTCAATAATTATATAAACTTTACTAACTTTCGGGTTAAACAAAGAGTGGTAAACAGATAATCAACATTTAAAAGTTTCTCTTGTAAGTTTATTTTTGTTACAATTTAAAAAGAAGGTAAAGGGCTTAAATTACTTGTTCTAGCAAGTGACTAACAATTATGGCATTATATGAATCACATAACAGTTTTGCCAAATGATTTATTTTTGTTAAAGTTTTCTGCAAAGATATTTTTATATTTACTTAGCTTATAAAATATTCTGGTTGCTAACCTTGTGTGATATGAATCAGAAGCAAAAATCTGTATCATGCATGAAACACAGGGTTATTAGTCATATGTTATTAAATAGAAGACTGCCATTTAACATATTTCCAGCATATACTAATTATAAATTACTGAAGAAAGATGTGTATATAGATATAATTATACATATGATTATATGCTGGATTATATACATCTAAAGAGAAGGATTTCAGTTTCCTTCAAGTAGTGAGTTAATGGGTAGATGATTCACTCTGAGGTTAAAATTATTTATGGATGAATTATTACTCAAATGCTAAGCACTGTGTCATGATATTTATCCTGAATAGCACAAATTGTACTTTCAAAATATTTAAAAAACTTCTTAACAGTTTGTACTCAGAGCAGATTAGACTGATCTACTATTGAAGACTGATGATTCAATATCCTCCTTGACATCTCAGTAGCATTTGATATTGATGTCCACTTAATTCCCTTTGATACCTTCTGATTCTTGATTTCTATTAGATCAATTTCTTGACTTTTATTCCCTACTTCTGTGTTTATTCCTTTTTGTTGTTGTTTTTCCTCTTTTTAGAATTATCTACCTTTAGTTAGCCAATACATGTTAAAGAAACCAAATCCATCCCTGACCCTGCTTGTCTTGAAGGGGAGTTATTGGCTCTTGGTAGGGAAATGAAGTCTGAGTGTGGATAAGAATTTTCTAAGAGCCAATAACACAAATGTTTCTCCGACTGTTATGAACTAAATGTTTGTGTCCCCCTCAGAATTCGTAGCCCCAGGGTGGCTATATTTGGAAATGTATTTTTCTCTAAGGAAATAATTAGAGTCAAAGGTGGGATCATGATCCAATAGGACTGGCAGCCTTATAAGAAGAGACAAAAGAAAGTTTACTCTTTCTCTAAGTACACACTAAGGAAAGGCCATGTGAAGACAAATAGAGAAGGTAGTCCTCTACAAGCTAGGAAGAGACCTCTCACCAGTAAATGAATCAGCTGGAATCTTGACCTTGGACTTTTAGCCACCAGAACTGTCAGAGAATAAATATCAGTTAAAACACATTAAGCTTCTCTCTTGTTCGCTGGCACATTCACTCTTGGAGTACTTAGCCTCCATGTAAGAAGTCTGACCAAGGTTAGAGAGTATAAATGCTTCTGTTAAGAGTCTCAACTGAACCCATTCTTTAAAAAGTGCCAGGCACTTAAATGAAATTATTTTGGAAATACTTCCTCCAGTTTACTGCTAGTTCCCAGTTGTTGGAAGTACCTATTTGAGTTGTGTAAGCTGAGGCCCCAGATTTAAAGCAGAGAGGAGCCATACCTACTGTGCCCTGAATTCCTTACTTACAGAATCTGTGAGCATAATGAAATGCTTGTTTAATGCTCCTATGTTATGGATGGTTAATTATAAAGTGATAGATAGGAAGGATGCTATTTTTGAAGGACTCGTGTCTATTTTTACCAAAAGATAAATATTTTCTTCTCTTGAAAAGTGATTTAAATATCTTCACATACATCATCTAATCAAATAAAAAATTTTAAAAAAATATTTAAATGTATAAAGTTGTAATAGGTGGCAATAGAATCATGCTACAATGCAGATTTCCAATATTTAGTCATCAACATTATAATAATTGTGTAAAATCAATCTTTTTAATGAAAGTAAGTTGAAGAAACATGATCTTGTTGTTAAATGTGTTTATAATTTAATTTTGCTTATTTTAATGAATAAAGAGAAGCTCAAGTTTTAATTACAATACTATCAGCTTTATGATATGGGAAATGGCCAAGTCCATCTTTACTTCAAGAAAGAATTCATTCAATATGATGTAAAGATTTAAAAACCACTATCATATTATAAAACATCAGCTCAGAAAATTGTGCTATGAAATATTTGGCCAAAAAAAAAATACATTCAAGAAATGGAGTCATTGATATGCTTGAAATTCTATGTTCTGAAAAGACCAGATGATTAATTTTAAATCTCAGGATATTTTCTAATTATAATTATGAAAAAAATTGCTGATATTTCTACATTTTATAGATGAACACTTTAGCATTTCTATAATTCAAATACTTTACCTTAAATTGAGTACTAGAAATTGAATAAATGATTGAAATTGATATGGATACATTTAAACCCTGTAATTATAGTAAATTATTTTCTATAACAAACTATACCCATATTTTATTACCACAACAAATTCTCTAGTATTAATTTCTCACAAGATTCTTACCAGTCTTGAGAATTAGAACTCTTTTAACTTTTTGTTATGTTAAAATGTGAAAAAAAAAATAATTTTTATCCATTAGTTAATGGAATGTAAGCCAGACACTAGTCCAAGAGCAAGAGTTAAAAAGAATCAAATAGAAAAACCTGCCCTAATAAAATTAAGATTCTACTGAGCAAGGACTACAATACATATTAAATAAATTAGATGATAGATAAATTAGATGCCATAAATTTTTATGGCAAAAATGGAAAAATTGAAATGGTGGTGAAGGTGTGCAGAATTTAATATTAAATAGAATACTGTTTTCCATAGTAGCTGTACCAATTTCCATTCCTACTAATGATGTAAAAGTATTCCTTTTTCTCAACATCCTCATCAACACTTGTTATTTCTTTTTGATTTGAGCCATTCTGACAGGTATCAGGTGATATCTTATTGTGGTTTCAATTTGTATTTACCTAATGATTAGTGATGTTGAGCACCTTTTCATATGTCTGTTGGCTGTCTGTATGTCTTTTTTGGAAAAATGTCTATTCAGGTCCTGCCCATTTTTTAATCAGATTGTTTTTGTTTGTTTGTTTTGTTTTGTTTTGTTTTTTGGTGTTGAGTTGTATGAGTTCTTTACATATTTTGGATATTAACCCCTTATTGAATACATCATTTGCAAGTATAAACTTGAAAATGGAACTTTTAACCTTAAAAATGAAAATTAATCTACTATTAGACCAGACATTTGAAATATTGCTTCACAACTATTCAATATAAATGAGAACAGCACAAGGGGGAGAAAAACCGTCCTATTTCAGTCTACTACAATTTTACCAGATAGGATTCCTTACATTATCATGGTACTTACAACTTTTTAATTCTTTAATTTGGTAAAATTTTTATTGAAGTAGAACATTCAAACATTAATACTTATCACTAAATTCACTAATTCTACTCTGCCATGTTTTCTAGGCTGCAAGATGATGTGAGATATTCTTTAGTTCTGTAATGTCCATTTGATTTTTTTTTCATTGATTCTAACTTTCTATTGAATTACTTTCATTTTTTTCTTCTATCTGTATCTTTTTTCTACTTTCACTAATATACTGATTATAGTTACTTTGAAATTCTTATCCATTGACTCCATATATGGATTGTCTGTTTGCTAATATTTACTGTTTTATCTCTTGATTATCAAATTACCGGACTGTGGCTAGTAATTTTTTATTTTATTCTGTATGTTTCCAAACACTGAATTATGTTATCTTCCTCTAAAACAGAAATTAGCAGCTTTATCTCAGTGAGACAGGAAATATTTTAGGCTTGAGGACCACTGTGCCACAGATAGCTATTTAACTTTGATGCTGTAGGGTACAAGTAGCTACAGAAATATGTAAACACAACCACGACTATGCTATTATAAAAGTTAATTACCAAAACAGGTGTCTGGACAATAGGCCATAGTTTATCAACCCATGCTCTAATGTATATAGACTTCTATTATGACAGGCAGTTAATTTTCAAGTGAATTATCTTATTCATGTCAGTGTTTGGTTTTAGGCTTTGTTAGGGTAGAGTTATTTCAGGTTTCTTCTTAGTCTTAAGGCTTAGCATGCAAGTATCTTCTCCTATTCAGTAGGTTGTCTTTTTATTTTGTTGATGCCTTCTCTGCTGTGGAAAAGCTTTTTTCTTTATATAGTCCTGTGGTTTGCTTTTGTCTCCCTTGCCTTAAGACACCTATCTATAAAAATGTTGCTATAGCTGATGCCTGTAATTGCTGCTTATGTTCTCTTCTAAAATTTTTATGGTTTCAGGTCTCACATTTAGGTCTTTAATCCATTTTGAGTTTATTTTTGTGTATGGTGTGAGCAAGTGGTCCACTTTCATTCTCTCACATGTAGCTTTCCAATTTTCCCAGCATCATCTATGAAGAGACTATGTTTTACCCATCATATATTCTTGCCTCCTTTGTCACAGAGTAATTGACCATATAAATGTGGATTTATTTCTGGGCTGAGGGAGTATTTTTTTAAAACATTGCAGATTGAGTAAAGAGACAAGGAGACTTTCTAGCAATAATGGTTAGGGCAATGAACAGAGTAAGTAAAAGAATAAGTAATGAGAGGAAAGGTCAGATAAAAGAATGGGGTGAGAGGTTGGTTGATGTAGGGACTATAATCCACAGTAAAATTTTTGGCTTGTATTCTCAGAGTAATGGGTGCCCTCCAAAGAGAAGAGGATATGATCTGACACACTGATGGAGCCTCCTTTGACTGCAGTTTTGATTTTAATGGAATTAATTATTCCTATGATTTTAATGAAGCTCAAATTCTTGGTATATGTTGTATGGGAAATTGCATTAATATAATCGTGGCTTAATACAATGGTGATTCCACATTACATTACTAGACTAGCTATTTTGGAGGCAACAGAATAGTAAAGCTCTCAGACCATATTATAACATTCAAATCATACAGTTTATTAAACCACTTTAAAACATGGAATGATAAGCAGGGGAAAATAGATGAAACAGATGGTCATACTTACGATACAATTCAAACATGGAAGAAAGACCACAGTACCTGATAGGAAGTACCCAATGTTTAGTTTCTGTGCTTAGGAAAGCATTAGCCTTCCCTGCCAAGGGAAGGTTTTGAGGTTTTGAGGACCAGAGTTGAAGTTAAATAAAGGGTGAGGAGCAAACAGAATGTGCCTGAAGCAACATACACTTGTATTGAGGCAACAAAGAAGGAAGTATACCTGGCCAATAGTTCCAGTTCACCAGCAGCCTTATAAGGAGCTACAGACTTTATTTTCATTTCTTAGTAGAGTACTCATGGAACCAGAATAGCTGTTACCATGGGATAGCCAATTTATCACCTCATGAATATTGAGTGCCTCATCTATAGTAAGTATATCATTAATATTTGGTGTTTCTGGTTCTTCCATCCCTTTTTTATCTTTGTTCAGCAAAGGTATTATCAACTTAATTTATCTTTGCTTAACATGTCTCACAGAGTACCGATTTACTTTAATTCATGCCTTATATGTTCTTATAGGTTACTAATTTACATTGTTTTTAACCTGTCTGGTTGATTACTAACTTACTTATTTACACTTTAATGTTTCATCCTGTCCACATCATTTCAGTTACCGACTTACTCCTTACAGGGATTCTCTTATTTAGCATCATATTTAGCCACTGTTTTGAATAATTTGATAAATGAGACCTTTCCATCTGTCGTCATTAACCTTAAATTTTATGGAAAAAATCTATATTCATTTTTAGATCCTTCACAATTTTTTCTTTTTAAATTCTATAAGATCTGTTGACACTAGATACCAATCATATGTATGTCAAACTTAGAGCCAATGGTTTATTAAGTAAGTTTACTTAGTCTTAGGAAATGATTTTTGTTTTTTAAGACTCTTGAGTTAGGCAGTCTTTTTCTTCAAAGCTGTTGGCTTCTGGACTGAGAACATGCTGGGAATCCTAAGCCAGCCCCTTGATAGAACTGCATGCTAGCTGTTTGCAGAAATGGGGTGCAGATTTTTATTGCAGCTCTTTTGCTATTTCTTCTGCAAAACTGAATTCTGATATGCACTCTATAGCAAGAACCTTTATTTATGGGTAGGATAAAAGCAAAGACTAATTTGTTGGTAACAAATATAAATAGGTCTGGTCAGTTAATTATACCAACACGCATTATTATAATGGAGGAGAGTAAAAGCCTCTATTTGTGACTATTCAGTCAATGATTTCCTGAGGTTAGGAGCAGTGTGATAAGGAGACTACTTACTAACCTCCAGGGCATTTTGATTTGTACCATAAAGAAACGTTATAATCACTGAGAATGACAAGAGCATTTATATTTAGGAAAAAAATCAATTTGTTTACAGTGCATGTTACTCTTTGAACGCGAACCTAAGTGTGCCTATCTAACCTGACAAGAACTCAGTTGCTAAAACATTTACCTCTAAATAATTAACCTAAGGAGAATTTAATGTCTTTTTGGCTTTGGGGGGATTTTTTTTTTTAATTGATGAGGACTGTAAAACAGTTATGTAGCAATAATTATAACCTAGAATATTCCTTCTTTAGTAAAGGAAACATTTTTTGTGTGGCCCAGTATAGGAAACCCCAAAGCTCTTTTTAAAAAGTGTTTATTATTGAGGACTTAAGACCTAAATAGAAAAGATATAAAAAAAAAAAAAAAGAGTTGCTAAACATTTTCTGACATCAGGATATAAACACAAGTCATGGGTGTTTGAAGACAAACCATTACTGAAGTATTAGTAATTTAAATTTCTTTATTAATGAGAGACATATGCAAAAAAATTACTCAAGATCAGCACACAGCTCTAAAAAAATAAGTTTTTCAGAATATTAATTTCTCGGGCGCCTGGGTGGCTCAGTGGGTTAAGCCGCTGCCTTCGGCTCAGGTCATGATCTCAGGGTCCTGGGATCGAGTCCTGCATTGGGCTCTCCGCTCAGCAGGGATCCTGCTTCCCTTCCTCTCTCTCTGCCTGCCTCTCTGCCTACTTGTGATCTCTGTCTGTCAAATAAATAAATAAAATCTTAAAAAAAAAAAAAAGAATATTAACTTCTCATGTGGTAAGGAAATTCTCCTTTCCAAAGAGGACAGAAAATTATTTATTTATGTACGAGTAAGCTATATATAAGGATAAATTATTTTTTGAAAAATTTTTTTTTTTTTTTTTTACTTTTTAAAACCTCACTCAATTATGATGTCAAATTTGTCATCTTAGCTGGAGATTTCAAACACTAAATATATTTTCACAGAATTATTTCCTAGTTTTAAAATCTGTGTTTTTAGGAATTGATCAGGATAGAAAGATAAATATTAGTCAGAGAATACCTGTTACTTAATTTAACATTAAAATGCTCAAGATCATTAAGAATTTATGCTGAAATATGGTTATTGATGATATTAAGAATCAGGGCATTTAGTACATTCTTCAGACAGCATGAGGGAATAACTGGTTTATTTTGAGCATTGTTGAGAGTTTACAGGGACAGATCCTCTTGAAAGATAGCAATTATTAATATTTTGTATAGTTAAGCACATATGTCTACATTCTCATAAACTTAAAATACTTTATGGAAATACTATTAAATTGTTTGCCACATAAAGCCAGCATATTAAGTTTACAAGTTTTAAGTAATTTAGAGGACCCATAGATGTTTGAAAGCAAAAATTATCAACCGATATAATTTGTCCAAATACTCAAGTAAAATGGGAAGAGTAGTAAGTTTTTCCTAATACAATTTATAATGTTAGGTATTTAAAGTCTCTAAATTGTATTTGAAAGTCTAGACTTGGAATATTACTTTCCCTTTAATATTATACATTGTTTATGGCTTCTTATTTAACTAGATGATGATGGTCAAGACTTTTGATCTTCATTTTTTCCTTTTTGTTTAGTTGGCTGCTTCTATGAAAGATTTTGTGTGTGTGTGTGTTTTAGTATTAATGAGATATAATGGACAAATAAAAATTATATACATTTAAGGCCTACAACTTGATGTTTTGATATATGTATACACTGTGAAATGGTCATAATCAAGCTAATTTACATACCCATCAACTCACATAGTTACCTGTGTATGTGTGTGTGTGTGTGTGATAGTAATACTTAATATCTATTTTCTTAGCAAATTTTAAGTATGTAATACAATACCTTTAACTATAGTCAGCATGCTGTACATTAGATTTCCAGAACATACTCATTTTGCATAACTGAAACTTTGTACCTTTTGAACAACACATCCCCATTTCATCCAACCCCCAGCCCCTGGCAACCACCATTCTCCTCTCTGCTGCTGTGAGTTTGACTATTTGAGGTTACACATATAAGTGAGGTCATACAGTATTTGTTTTTCTGTGTCTGCCTTATTACACTTAGCCTAATGTCCTCCAGATTCATCCATGTTGTAACAAATGGCAGGATTTCAAGAAAAGTTCTTTTTAAAAGCTCAGTCCATTTAAAACATTAGAAATTTAGTTTACTCCTTCCTATTTTTTTTTGTAATTTTGTCTGTTTTAAATAAATTCATCTTAATTTCTATAGACTAAGTAAGTAAAAAAAAATTATTAAATGTTTTATGGAAGCTAAACTTTTTTCCCCAATTCACAAAAAAAACTGAGTTTTAGCCAGTTGCGTGTTTGTCAAATGAGATTACCTCAGGGACCAAGAAAAAAGAGTCACTGGGTTTTAGCAGCCTTTGAGATGCATGTCTCCAGCAACCCAGGTTAATTGGCTCTAGTAGGTGAGTTCATCTAAGCATATCTACAGACTCATGTGGCCTTCAGCTGAGATCAAAGGCCCTTTTACAGAAACCCAAAGAAGTATTTTCTTTTTTTTAATTTCCCCTCTAATTAAGCTAATATTTTTTCTTTCTTGCTAGAAAATTGTGTTTTCTGTTTTCATGAACATCCTCAATCACTGTTAGAACTTTAAGAACCCCAGATACATCTGGGCTTCAAACAAAATACCAGTTAAACAAGTTTTAAATGCTAGAGGAGTGACTCAGCAAAATTTTTTATTTGTTCTGTTATGTTGTCAGTGTCTCCTGGCCTTTGAATAAATTCTTTTAAATTCTTATCAGCAGTCTCACTGTGCTAAATAAAAAGGATTTGCATTCAGATCCTACTTGGGGAAGGAGTCCTGGTGAATTTCACAAAATCATGTAAAAAAAAAAAATACTTAGAAGTCTGTATTCTAGAAAAGGATGCATGCCAGAGGTAGAGTGAGACTTAACAAATTAAAACCCAGACATGATTGATTTAGCTCAGTAGCTAATTGGATTAAGGCAATCAGCTCTAAGTCTAGCTGACCAGCAAAAACCCATAGCCCATTCTATTAGAAGATAACAACATCTGGAACCTGTACAGTTGTCACTTGGCAACTGATATACAGGTTCTGTACACCATGAAGTAGCTAGTTTCAGATTTCACTCCATGATGAACACATGAAAATGGATAATGTGTAGTAACTATTCTGGGGCTTTAGCAGTAAAAATCACAGGGCTGTGATTATTGAGAGAAGAGAAATACATAGTTAAACCTCACAGAAAAGTGGAGTCAAAGTTGAAATCAACAGTGTGTTGAAAGCTGGAGGCAAGAGATTGGAGGTTAGCACTGGCCAAGCTTCCTAGGAGGAGGGCACCATGGAGAACGAGTCCAGAAGTCTCTGTATGGCTTCTCCCTATGTCTCTTGCCAAATGCTAAGATGTACACACAGAAGGTGAGGTTCCTGGAGTCTTGACAGGGAATGGTTTCTGAGCTCACATACCGGAGGTCTGAGATAGCCAAAGAGGGAAAACTGGTAAACACCAGGCATGTGTTTGAGACCACATGTGGCCCGTGCCCTAAGATTTAGGGCCAACCTTCAGGAACATGCTAAGCCTTAAGACTAAGAAGAAACCTGAAATACCTCTACCCTAACAAAGCCTAAAACCAAACACTGACATGAATAAGATAATTCACTTGAAAATTAACTGCCTGTCATAATAGAAGTCTATATACATTAGAGCATGGGTTGATAAACTATGGCCTATTGTCCAGACACCTGTTTTGGTAATTAACTTTTATAATAGCATAGTCGTGGTTGTGTTTACATATTTCTGTAGCTACTTGTACCCTACAGCATCAAAGTTAAATAGCTATCTGTGGCACAGTGGTCCTCAAGCCTAAAATATTTCCTGTCTCACTGAGATAAAGCTGCTAATTTCTGTTTTAGAGGAAGATAACATAATTCAGTGTTTGGAAACATACAGAATAAAATAAAAAATTACTAGCCACAGTCCGGTAATTTGATAATCAAGAGATAAAACAGTAAATATTAGCAAACAGACAATCCATATATGGAGTCAATGGATAAGAATTTCAAAGTAACTATAATCAGTATATTAGTGAAAGTAGAAAAAAGATACAGATAGAAGAAAAAAATGAAAGTAATTCAATAGAAAGTTAGAATCAATGAAAAAAAAATCAAATGGACATTACAGAACTAAAGAATATCTCACATCATCTTGCAGCCTAGAAAACATGGCAGAGTAGAATTAGTGAATTTAGTGATAAGTATTAATGTTTGAATGTTCTACTTCAATAAAAATTTTACCAAATTAAAGAATTAAAAAGTTGTAAGTACCATGATAATGTAAGGAATCCTATCTGGTAAAATTGTAGTAGACTGAAATAGGACGGTTTTTCTCCCCCTTGTGCTGTTCTCATTTATATTGAATAGTTGTGAAGCAATATTTCAAATGTCTGGTCTAATAGTAGATTAATTTTCATTTTTAAGGTTAAAAGTTCCATTTTCAAGTTTATTTTCAAGTTTGTAGAGTAGTTCTAGGAATATATTTAAAGTCGCATATATATTCATCTTACTCATGGCATATTCAGTTTTTTTCTTCTTTGATTTCATAGCTGTTTTCTTTGAGTTCTTGAAATATAGGAAAAACTTTTGCTTGATTTTATCTTCTCCATCGATTTAGAGGTTATGCCATGTTAATTTTGGTTAACACTCAAGATAGAAGGTTTTTTTTTCCAATTTTTTTTCTTGTGGCTGAATTCTAGTTTCCTAGCATTGTGGTCAGAAAAAGGCACATTGTATGATTTCAGTCTTTTTTTATTTGTTGAGGCCTGTTTTATGATGTAATATGCAATCTATTCTGGAGAATGTTCCACAAATACATGGAAGCTAAAAAAACATGTTACTAAACAATGAATGGGTCAAATTCCTTCAGCAGGAGGAAGGAAATAATAAAATAATAAAGATTAGAGTACAAATAAATGACATAGAAACTAAAAAAATCACTAGAACAGATCATTGGAACCAGGAGCTGGTTCTTTTACAAAATTAAGAAAATTGACAAGCCTGTAGCCAGACTTACCAAAAAGAAAAGAGAAAGGATCCAAATAAATAAAATCACAAAGGAGGAGAAATAACACCCAACACCACAGAAATATAAACAATTATAAGAGAATACTATGAAAAACCGTATGCCAGCAATTGGACAACCTGGAAGAAATGCATAAATTCCTAGAAGCATATAAACTACCAAAACAAACAAGAAGAAATGAAAAACTTGAATAGAACAATAACCGGCAAAGAAAGTGAATCCATCATCAAAAAACTCCCAACAGGGGTGCCTAGGGGGCACAATCTGTTAGGAAACTGAATATTGGTTTCAGCTTGGGTTGTGATCCTAGAGTCTCAGGATCAAGCCCCCATGTTGGGCTCCACAGGCACTCAGTATCGAGTCTGGTTGAGGGTCTCCCTCCTTCTCCCTCTACCCCTCCCGCTCCTGCTCTCTCTCTTTCTCTCAAAGAAAGAAATGAATTTTAAAATAAACAAACAAAAAACCTCCCAATGAACTACAGTCCAGGGCCAGATGGATTCACAGGTGAATTCTACCAAATATTTAATGAAGAGTTAAGAGCTATTCCTCTCAAACTATTTCAAAAATAAAAAAAAAAGGAAGGAAAACTTTGAAATTCATTCCATGATGCCAGCATTACCCTGATGCCAAAACCAGATAAAGACTCCATTAAAAAAGAGAACTATAGGGCAATATCTCCGATGAACATGGATTCTCAATAAATTCTCAATAAAGTACTAGCAAAATAAATAAATACAATACAATACAAATACAATAATACATGAAAAAAACATTTACCATAATCAAGTGACATTTATTCCTGGGTTGCAACGGTGGTTCAATATTCACATATCAATCAATGTGATACACCACCTTAAAAAAAGGAAAGGGGGCGCCTGGGTGGCTTAGTGGGTTAAACCTCTGCCTTCTGCTCAGGTCATGATCTCAGGGTCCTGGGATCAAGCCCTGCATCAGGCTCTCTGCTCAGTGGGGTTCCTGCTTCCTCCTCTCTCTCTCTCTCTCCCTGCCTCTCTGCCTACTTGTGATCTCTGTCAAATGGATAAATAAAATCTTGAAAAAAAAAAAAAGGAAAGGATAAGAACCATATAATTTCAATAGATGCAATAAGTCTGACAAAGTGCAACATCCATTCATGATAACAACCCTCAACAAGGTAGGTTTAGAGGGAACATACCTCAACATAATAAAGGCCATATATGAAAAACCCACAGCTAACATCATCAATGGGGGGAAAGGGAAAGCTTTTTCTCTACAGTCAGGAACAAGATAGGGCTGTCCACTCTCATGAGTTATTTAACATAGTACTGGAAGTCCTAGCCATGGCAATCAGACAATGAAAAGAAATAAAAGGCATTCAAATTGGCAAGGAAGAAGTGAAACTTTCACTCTGTAGATGACATGATACTCTATGTAGAAAACCCAAAAGATTGCACCAAAAGTCTGTTAGAACTGATAAATGAATTCAGTGAAGTCACAGGATACAAAAATCAACATTCAGAAATCTGTTGCATTTCTCTACACCGATAATGAAGAAGCAGAAAGACAAATTAGGGAATCAATCCCATTCACAGTTGCACCAAAAACAGTAAGATACTTAGCACTAAACCTAAGCAAAGAGGTGAAAGACCTATCTTCTGAAAACTGTAAACACTGATGAAAGAAATCAAAGACAATACAAACAAATGGACAAATATTCCATGTTTGTGAATTGGAAGAGCAAATATTGCTAAAACGTCTCTACTACCCAAAGCCATCTGCACATTTAATGCAATCTCTATCAAAAAACCAACAGCATTTTTCACAGAGCTAGAACAAACAATCCTAAAATTTGTATGGAACCACAAAGACCCCAAATAGCTAAAGCAACCTTGAAAAAGCAAAGCAATGCTGGAAGCATCACAATCCTGGGCTTCAAGTTATGTTCCAAAGCTGTTGCGATCAGAACAGTATGATATTAGCACGAAAATAGACACATAGATCAACAGAATAGAAAACCCAGAAATGGATCCATAACTACATGATTTCTTAATCTTCAACAAAGCAAGAAAGAATATTCAATGGGGAAAAAATAGTCTCTTAAGAAATGGTATTGGGAAAACTGAACAGCAACATTCAAAAGAATGAAACTGAACCACTTTCTTACACCACACAGAAAAAATAAACTCAAAATGGACTAAAGACCTCAAGATTAGACTTGAAACCATAAAAATCTAGAGGAGAACCCAGGCAGCAACCTCTTTGGCATTGGCTATAGCAACTTCTTTCTAGATAGGTCTCTGGAGGCATTGGAAACAAAAGCAAAAATAAACTTTTGTCATTTCATCAAGATAAAAAGTTTCTGCACAGTGAAGGAACACTCAACAAAACTGAAGGGCAACCTATGGAATGGGAGAAGATCTTTGCAAATGACCTATCTGATAAAGGGTTAGTATCCAAATTCTATAAAGAACTTACAAAACTCAACATCCAGAAAATGAATACTCCAATTAAAAAATGGGCAGAAGACATGAAGAGACTTTTTCTTCCAAAGAAGATCTACAGATGGCCAGCAGATGCATGAAAAGTTGCTGAACACCCCTTAACATCAGGGAAATACAAATCAAAACTACAAGGTGGGATATCACCTTACACCTGTCAGAATGCCTAAACTTAACAACATAAGAAACAGCAGGTGTGAGGGGGAGAATCCTCTTACACTGTTCATGGGAATGTAAAATGGTGCAGCCACTGTAGAGAACAATATGGAGGTTCCTCAAAAACTTGAAGGTAGCACAACCCTAACATCCCAAAATTGCACTACTAGTTATTTACCAAACAATACAAAAGTACTAATTCAAAGGGATACATGCCCCACCAATGTTTATAGCTGCATTATCTATAATAGCTAAATTATGCAAACATCCTGAATGTCCACCAACTGATGAATGAATAAACACACACACACACTGAAATACTACTCAGCCACGAAAAAGAATGAAATCTTGCCATTTGCAATGACATGGATGAGGTAGAGTATTATTCTAGGCAAAATGAGTCAGAGAAAGACAAATACCAAAGGATTCCACTCCTATATGTGGAATTTAAGAAGTAAAACAAATGAACTTAGGGGGGAAAAGAGCAAGGGAGGCAAACCAAGAGAGAGACTCTTAATCACAGGGAAGAAACTGATGGTTACCAGGGTGGAGGAGACTGAAGGGATGGGTGGAATGGGTGGTGGGGATTAAGGAGGGCACTTGTGATGACCACCAACTGTTGTATGGAAGCATTGAATCACTGTATTGTACACCTGAAACTAGTATTACACTGTATGTTAACTAACTGGAATTTGAAGACTATAAAATAAAGTTTAGTTCTTTTCCACATCATTATTTTAAGGGTTTTTAAAGTGCTTATGTGTTTTGGTAACTACTTAGAAATGCATATCTCCTGCTTAATACTCAGTCAGTGCAAGTAGAGCCTCTGTTCCCCCACAGGGTCCATGTGGTTCATATTCCTCAACACAGCATTTACTTGCCTTTCCTCATGTGTGACCAACCACCTTGCCAGGAATCCCCAAGTATTTAATCAGCATTAACCAGTTGGTACTGCAGCATTATTATGTTTTAGACTCTCAAGTACTTGAAGGATCATCAAACAATAAGTCATGGACTTAGGTATTTTCAAAGGGGAAAAAAACAAAAACAAAGTAAAAGAAATAATGCATAGTTATATGTCTCTCTACTCCAAGATTTATAGGATCTCTAATACTCACCTTAAAAAAATAAAAGGCTTTTAAAGAAACAAAGTCACTTTTGAGGGAAAAAGAAATAAGAAAGGACTTGAAACTTTAACTTAAAGTTAAAAGAAAATGTTTAACCTTGTTCTCTTGAGAGTTCAGATTACACAGTTGTTCAGCTGATACTACAGTTTTGAAGCATAGACCTTTTGGGGACACAAAAATGGATCACTTTCCCCTACACTCTGCATAGTTGAGAGTAGAGGATAGACAAAGGAGAGCTGAAGCACTACCTACAAACAAAGTGTCTCAGAAGAACTTCGTGGGGAGTAGCAGAAGAGTAAGCAGCTCTTGGAGGAGACCTAACTGGTGATGCAGCAATGTTGGGATATTCCAACAGGAATATCTGTAAAGGATGGCATGCATGTATGCACATGAGACTTGCATCTCTCTTCTAGTCTTTAGTTAGCTTTTCGATACCTGGACTTTACAAAGATGGTATGGAGGTATGTATCTTGAGTAAAGGAAATGGTTGATGGCATAGACTCCAGAGACAAGTAGCCTGGGATTGGTTAAATCCTGACTCCATTGTTTCTTAGTTGTATAAACTCGGGCCAGCAGCATAATTGTAAGAATAGTGGGATGTACTTTATTTTGTTACTGTGAGAATTGAGTAGATATGTAAACCACATAGAATATGGTGATAGCATGTAGGTTTATTTTTTTTTTAAAGATTTTATTTATTTATTTGACAGAGATCACAAGAAGGCAGAGAGGCAGGCAGAGAGGAGGAAGCAGGTTCCCTTCTGAGCAGAGAGCCCAATGCGGGGCTCAATCCCAGGACCCTGAGATCCTGACCTGAGCCAAAGGCGGAGGCTTAACCCACTGAGCCACCCAGGTGCCCCAATAACATGTAGGTTTAAAAGAGGAATAGAGAGAATGGAGGCAGAACATTCTATTACAAGGCGGCTATTGTAGGATTTCATTGTTACTGCTTTTGTGGATCTTAAAGCCAAAACAAGGGCAATTAAAGTAATATTCTAAGAAAAGGAGTTATTTTTGATAACCTTTTAAAGAAAGAATCATTGAGATTTAATGGTTCCAAGAGAATGAAACCTTTGCCTTGAAAGGATAATTGGAAGGAGGTTGACCATGTCACTGAAATTCTTACTCTGCTGTACATAGAAGTGTAGCATCTATAATTAAAGGCATATTATGTTTTATGGGGAAAAAAGTATAAAGCTATCTTCTTTGCTACAGCACCAATCACCATGTCCACCATAATGTTTATGATTAGATAAATTTATGAATTCATCAGGAATAAGAAATTCAGTAAGGGGTGCT
The DNA here is from genome assembly GCF_002288905.1 of Enhydra lutris kenyoni. Taxonomy (NCBI): domain Eukaryota; kingdom Metazoa; phylum Chordata; class Mammalia; order Carnivora; family Mustelidae; genus Enhydra; species Enhydra lutris. The sequence goes on from NW_019154086.1 coordinate 42,985,881, forward strand.
TTTGGAGGTAGGGCATATCTGTCGACATTTTTCATGTTGGAGTGGCAGTGGATGTGTGTATCAGTTTAGCAGAACTGGATTTGGGAGAGGTATAGACTGAAGAGTCAGTCATTCGTAGTGTAAAATGGGAAGTTGGGAATGATCTATCCTGGAATGAGAAATAAAATATATCAAGACAGTGAGGTTTAAAACTATGGAATTGGGGGGTCTTGTCAGTAACCGCACTAGATATGGTCTAGAACAACACCCTCCCCCGCCTATACACAAGGCTGTCATACTGTATTTCTTCATGCTGCCTCTTTCTTTCCCTGATTCCATATCATTAAAACTAGGACATGCTTCATGAAATTGCATTTTTACTGGCTTATCTCTGCATACAAAATAGTGCCAGGCATGTGGTAAATGCTCAAAAAGATACTTTGAATGAATGTTTTAACTAATTTCAGAACATTTAGACCATAAAGTTTAAGAAAGAGGTCTCCAGTTGTCATTTATATAAAAGAAGACCTAAAATAAAAGTAATATACTTCTGGGAAAGATAGTTGACCAGGATAAGCACAGAGAATTAAGGCACCCATATTTCAGAAGAGAGGGATTGAAAAGGTGATTTATTCTTTCACTGCAATCAGGTAAGTACTTTGAGAAAAAGATAGTAAAGTATATCAAAAACAATGGGAAGAAAGAGCACCAAGAAGGAAGGTTATTGATTAAATTATTCAAAACTGAAATAAAAGTTTTTTTTTTAAAAAAGCAGGCCTATTTAAACAATATTTTTAATCTGGTATTTTGGCCAGTTAAGAGTACAATTTAAATGCACATTAGGGGAACATCTGCGTGGCTCAGTCGGTTAAGCAGCTTCCTTCAGTTCAGGTCACGATCCCCTCGGTTCTGGGATCAAGTCCCACATTGGGCTCCTTGCTCAGCCAGGATCCTGCTTCTCTCTCTGCCTGCTGCTCACCCCGCTGGTGCTTGCTCTCTCTCTCTCTCTCTGACAAATAAATAAAGTCTTAAAAAAAATAAAATCCATATTAGGAGAGAATGTTTGAGTACTTAAAGCATAAATGGATGGCAAGGAATTGGAGAGAGTATGTAGATAACTGCTGACGTAAGTTTCTTTGAAAATTTAGTGATTCTATAACATTATTTTTACAGTGTATCACTTATTTTAATATTTTTAATCAAGATACTTAAATTCAAGGTACAATAAAAGATTTTGATAAGTAATATTTTTATGAATATATGTTTTATTATCATTTTGACACAGTATTTGATACTTTATTTTTCTCTATGAGCAGACATCTAAAATTGCTGCTTTGAATTGCATTTCATGTGATGTTAAGGTTGAGAATGCATGTCATTCCATTCTGCTGAAGACAAAATATTGCAAGAAGCCAGATATAATTGCTATGTCAATATGAGAAAATTATACAACTGCCAGCCAACCCTGCTTAAAATGATCTTTGAAGGGCTTGTTTATGTACTATTCATGTCCAGAGGTGTAGAAAATTTGTCAGCCTGTCAGTGTCTTCTCAGCCAGGTCTGTTCTTAATTCTTTATCACTATTGAAGTGTGTTATGTAAATGAGCATTATCTCTACCATAGGATAATTATGGGTAAGAAAGAGATGTAAATACCCATAATTGTGAGTTAAATAATCTGAAATATTCATTAACATCTGAAGTCTACACAATGTCAGTGTAGCTGAATCCACAAACATTAAAAGAACTGCAGTTTAATTGGTAGTCCCTGCAAAGGTACACTTGAGGAGCTAGAAGACATATACGTGTTATTTAATTAAATTCTAGGTTCTATTCCATAATTATGTGCAGTGTTCATGACTCTTGCATTATAAATGAGGAAACTGTGGTTTTCCCATGGTTCTGTCATTATCAAGTAGTAGATTTGGGATTCAGTCATAGATCAGTATCACTGTAAAATCATTGCTTTTTCTAATATCTAATCATTTATTGACATATATGTGAAAACTGTCAACCTCAATGTGTAACCTAAAGTTTATATATTTATTTAGTATTGGAGTATCAAGGCTTTACGTCCTGTTTTATATTATTTGTGGGAAAAATAGATTTGTTGCTTTGTTTCATGTTCTTTAACAAAACTATAAAATGAGTTATCATTAATTTATGCCACTTAGTTTAAAAAAAGCTTTGCATTTTGATTTAGTCCTAGTTATCTTATTAGAAACTCCGTTCTGTAATATTTTTCTTTACTTTATCACTTAGTTGATGAATTTAATTGAGAAGGGCTCTTGAGGGGTGCCTGGATGGCTTAGTGGGTTAGGCCTCTGCCTTTGGTTCAGGTCATGATCTCAGGGTCCTGGGATCAAACCCCACATCAGGCAGGGAGCCTGCTTCCCCCTTTCTCTCAGCCTACTTGTGATCTCTCTCTCTTTGTCAAATAAATAATTTTTTTAAAAAGGCTCTTGATTGCTATATTTTTCAGGAGTTTAATAAACGCATTTATACTTTTAAAGTATTTGATTATGAAAATACTACCTTCACATGAGAAATATTCAAACAGTTCAAATAGATAAAACATGAATAATGAGTATTGGTCCCACTTAGATCTCCAGATGTTCCTTAGGGGCATGGGCAGGTGAACATTTTTTACATCCATTCTGTGAGATATGTTTTGTTTTTATTTTTAGTTAATTTAACTAATTTTCTATTTCATCTTTATATAATCCTTATATTTTTGGTGGTCATGCTATCAGTGAAAATTTTTTGGTTTCATCTATAGGAAATAAAATAGCTATTTTAAGTAAAATGTGAATTTAATAAAAAGAATGAGTATATTATTGAGAATGTTGCAAAATTGAAGATTGAAGATTGAAGGACAGGCTCAGAAACAATGGGAACCATCATGCTTTCTGATTTTTTTAGTTGCTAGCATTGGAATGATTAATAAACAAACAAAAAACAAAATGGAAAAACAAACCCTATTCCTTGTTGCTTTGCACAAGATTCTAATTGGAGAGAGAACCATTTAAATTAACTTTGGGTGAAGCACTTGGTCACCAAAAGTTTAAACAAAGACAGAAGTTATTTAACAGCCCCTCCAGATTTTATCCAGGAACAAAACACAGGTAACACCAAAGAGGAGAATCAGGATGCAATTGCCAAAAGGAGATAGAATGAGTTTATAGGAAACAACAAAACCCATCAGACTGTTAAATATAATTATGGACTGACACTGACTCCTACATTTTCACTCGTATTCCCCATCCCTTTGTGATTTGCACAGCATTTTGGAAGATTACTTTGTTTACCCATTTTAACACTTATATTGCTTAGTCTGGTTTTATTTCAAAAATCATAATTTATGGGGAGCCTGGGTGGCTCAGTGGGTTAAAGCCTCTGCCTTCAGCTCAGGTCACGATCCCAGGGTCCTGGGATCGAGCCCTGCATCGGGCTCCCTGCCCGGCAGGGAGCCTGCTTCCTTCTCTCTCTCTGCCTGCCTCTCTGCCTACTTGTGATCTCTGTCTGTCAAATAAATAAATAAAATCTTAAAAAAAAATCATAATTTATAACAGTTCTTTCTTAAAATGTTTAATATTTTTGAACTTAAAATAGTAGCACACATATATGGTCTTCTTTAAAATATTGAAGCATAAAAGATAAGACTAAAGATTCTTTAGACTATTGCTCCCAACATTAGTTCACTACTTTAACTCCCAACATCAGTTCTAGCTGGTGTTTGTAGTTTCCTTTTACATGTTTCATGTTTCTCTCTGTGTCCCTACCAACTGTGGAATTCCAATTGATGAAAGAAAGTATTTGTTCTTATGTAAATTGTACTCTAATGCATATATACATTGGTCAGATTATCTCTTGCTGTCAAAGTGTGTTTCAGGAGACCATACCAGTATATATAGATATGGCAGATTATTAATATTTTTAAAATTGGGCTATATCCTACATACTGTACACTCAGCCTCAGAAAATGTATAATCACCCCAAATCAATATATGCAACATTTTCATGGCCCTCTTTTTATTCCTCCCAGTATACATGATTCTCATATAAGGAGAGCTATAGTCTGAGTATAATAGTCATAGTCATAGATCAGTTTTGTCTTTTTTTTTTTTTTAAGATTTTATTTAATTATTTGTCAGAGAGAGCATGTGCACACGAGAGCACAAGCAAGGGGAGCAGCAGGCAGAGGGAGAAGCAGGCTCCCTGCTAAGAAAGGAAGCAGGTCCTTGGGATCATGACATGTCAGGATTGGAGGACCCTGGGGTCATGACATGAGCTGAAGCAGCTGCTTAACAGGCTGAGCCACCTAGGCATCCCACTTTTGTCCTTTTTGAGCATGGTATAAATGGCATCACACAACTGGTAGTGTTTTGCATTTGGATTCTTTCAGTAATCAGTTTTCATCTTAGATTCATCTTTTTTTTTTTTAAGTCACTGTTTATATACTATATAAATTAATATATCAGAATTAATTTATCCATCCTATGATTGATAGATACTTGGATTATATCCAATTTGGCCTACTTACATTAAATTTGAGAATAATCTTCTCTGTGTCTTTTTGTGGTCGTATGTAATAATTCTTTTTTTTTTTTTTTTTAAATGTACCTAGAAATAAAATTGCTAGGTCACAAGGTAGATGTATATTTACATTTGTGGGTAATATCAAACAACTTTCAAGAATTTCGTACCAATTTATAAACCAAGTATCAGTTTATGAAAGTTTCATTTTTTTATGCATTCTTGCCAGTTCTTGGTACTTATTTGATATTATTATTCTAAAGGATATGTATTGCTATGTCAATAATTTTGTAATTTGTGCTTCTCTAATGAGCAACAAATTTTTAAATTTATTTTTTTAAGTTTTTATTTAAATTCTGCTTAAAGATAGTGTCATGTTAGTTTCAGGTGTTTAATATAGTGATTCAGCACTTCCATACAATAGCCATTGCTCATCAAGCAAGTGCCCCATCATGTGTTTTACTCATCCCCCTTCCTCACCTCCTTCTGGTAACCATCAGTTGTTTTCTGTAGTCAAGGGTCTCTTTCTTGGTTTGCGTCTCTCTCTTTTTTTTACCCTTTGCTTTTTTGTTTCTTAAATTCCACATGAGTGAAATCATATGGTATTTGTCTTTCTCTGACTGATTTTGCTTAGCCTAGTACTCTCAAGCTCCATCCATGTCATTGCAAATGCAAGATTTCATTCTTTTTTATGATTGAGTAATATTCCATTGTATATATACACCACATTTGCTTTACCCATTCATCAGTCAACAGACACTTGGGCTGTAACCATAATTTGGCTAGTGTAGATAATGCTGCTATAAACATCGGTGGGGGGGCGGCATGTATCCCTTTGAATTAGTGTTCATGTATTATTTGGTAAATACCTAGTAGTGCAATTTCTGGATGTTAGGGTTGTTCTGCCTTGAAGGTTTTGAGGAACTTCCATGCTCTTTTCCAGAGTGGTTGCAGCACTTTGTGGTTCCACCAACAGTGCAAGGGGTTTCTCCTTTTCCTACATTGTATTAGCACCTGTTGTTTCTTATGTTGTTGATTTTAATCATTCTGACAGGTGTAGGTGAGATTTCCTTATAGTTCTGATTTGTATTTCCCTGATGGTCAGTGATGTTCAGCAACTTTTCATGCATCTGCTGGCCATCTGTAGGTCTTCTTTGGAAAAATGTCTCTTCATGTCTTCTGCCCATTTTTTAATTTAAATTTAAATTTAAATTTAATTTAATAAAATTCATTTTCTGGATGTTGAGTTTTGTAAGTTCTTTATAGATTTTGGATACTAACCCTTTATCAGGTAGGTCATTTGCAAAGATCTTCTCTCATTCCACAGGTTGCCCTTCAGTTTTGTTGAGTGTTCCTTCACTGTGCAGAAACTTTTTATCTTGATGAAATCCCAAAAGTTTATTTTTGCTTTTGTTTCCATTGTCTCCAGAGACCTATCTAGAAAGAAATTGCTATGACAAATGCCACAGAGGTTGCTGCCTGGGTTGTCTTCTAGATTTTTATGGTTTCAAATCTCATCTTTAAGTCTTTAATCCATTTTCAGTTTATTTTTGTGTGTGGTGTAAAAAAGTGGTTCAGTTTCACTTTTTTGCATGTTGCTGTCCAGTTTTCGCAACACCATTTATTGAAGAAACTGTTTTTTCTCTCATAGGATATTCTTTTTTGTTTTGTTGAAGATTAATTGACTATGTAGTTATAGGTTTATTTCTGGGTTTTCTATTCTGTTGATCTATATGTCTATTTTTGTGCCAAAACCATACTGTTCTGATTGCTACAGCTTTGGAACACAACTTGAAGGCCATGATTGTGATGCTTCCAGCTTTGCTTTTCTTTTTCAAGGTTGCTTTTCAAGGTTGCTTTCTTTTTCAAGGTTGCTTTTTCAAGGTTGCTTTGGGGTCTTTGTGGTTCCATACAAATTTTAGGATTGTTTGTTCTAGCTCTGTGAAAAATGCTGTTGGTTTTTTGATAGAGATTGTGTTAAATGTGCAGATGGCTTTGGGTAGTAGAGACATTTTAGCCATATTTGTTCTTCCAATTCACAAACATGGAATATTTGTCCATTTATTTGTATTGTCTTTGATTTCTTTCATCAGCGTTTACAGTTTTCAGAAAATAGGTCTTTCACCTCTTCGTTTAGGTTTAGTGCTAAGTATCTTATTGTTTTTGGTGCAACTGTGAATGGGATCAATTCCCTAATTTGTCTTTCTGCTTCTTCATTATCGGTGTAGAGAAATGCAACAGATTTCTGAATGTTGATTTTTGTATCCTGTGACTTCACTGAATTCATTTATCAGTTCTAACAGACTTTTGGTGCAGTCTTCTGGTTTTTCTACATAGAGTATCATGTCATGCGCAGAGTGAAAGTTTCACTTCTTCCTTGCCAATTTGAATGCCTTTTACTTCTTTTTGTTGTCTGATTGCCGTGGCTAGGACTTCTAGTACTATGTTAAATAACTCGTGAGAGTGGACAGCCCTGTTTTGTTCCTGACTGTAGAGAAAAAGCTCTCCATTTTTCCCCCATTGACAGTCATATTAACTATGGGTTTTTCATATATGGCCTTTATTATGTTGAGATATGGTCCCTTTCTATCTCCTTTGTTGAAGGTTGTTATCATGAATGGATGTTGTAGTTTGTCAAAGTACAAATGTACAAAATTACAAACATACTTTTTCGGCACCTGTTGAAATAATCATATGGTTCTTATCCTTTCTTTTTTTAATGTGGTGTATCACATTGGTTTGTGAATATTGAACCACCCTTATAAATAAGGAAAAAATCCCATTTGATTGTGGATAATCAACCAAACATACATTTATTTATTTATTTTTAAAAAGATTTTATTTATTTGACACAGAGAGAGAGAGAGAAAAAGATCACAAGTAGGCAGAGAAGCAGGCAGAGAGAGAGAGGGGGGGAAGCAGGCTCCCCTCCGAGCAGAGAGCCCGATGTGGGGCTCGATCCCAGGACCCCAGGATCATGACCTGAGCCAAAGGCAGAGGCTTTAACCCACTGAACCACCCAGGTGCCCCTCAACCAAACATTTAAAGAAATGTTAGTAGCTATTCCTTTCAAACTATTTCAAAAAATAGAAAAAGGAAGGAAAACTTTGAAATTTATTTTATGAGAACAGCATTACCCTGATACCAAAACCATTAAAGATAAAGACTAAGATAAAGATAAAGACTACATTAAAAAAGAGAACTACAGGGGCGCCTGGGTGGCTCAGTGGGTTAAAGCCTCTGCCTTCGGCTCAGGTCATGATCCCAGGGTCCTGGGATCGAGCCCTGCATCGGGCTCTCTGCTCGGTGGATAGCCTGCTTCCCTCTCTCTCTCTCTCTGCCTGCCTCTCTGCCTACTTGTGATCTCTGTCTGTGAAATAAAATAAAATAAAAAAAAATCTTAAAAAAGAGAACTACAGGCCAAAATCTCTGATGAACATGGATGCAAAAATTATCAGTAAAGTCCAACATACACACAAAAAAATCATTCATAATCAAGTGTGACTTATTCCTGGTTGCAACAATGTTTCAGTATTCACATATCAATCATTGTGATACAGCACATTAATAAAAGAAAGGATAAGAACCATATAATTTCAATAGATGCAAAAAAAAAATGCCTCAACATAATAATGGCCATATATGAAAAACCCACAGCTAATATCATCCTCATTGGGGTAAAAATTGAGAGGTTTTACTCCACGGTTAGGAACAGGACAGGGATGTCCACTCTCACCACTGTTATTTAGCATAGTACTGGAAATCTATATTAAAGAATTTAAATTTTATTTAAATCTTGTATTATTTATTATATTATTATTTATTTTAATTATTTAATATATTAAAGAATTTAAATTTTTTCTCATTGATTTATGGATGCTCTAAATATGATTATTTAATAAGAAAAATGTAATCATTAATATCTTCTCCTAGTCCTGACTTAACATACTTTTCTTTTCTCTTTTTTTGAGGGGGAGAGAGAAAGCAAAAGAGTGTGCATGTGTTCAAGTGGGAAGAGGGAGAGAGAGAATCTTAAGCAGGCTCCATGCCCAGAGCTTAGTCTGAGGTGGGGCTCAATCTCAGGATCCGGAGATCATGACCTGAGCTGAAATCTAGAGTTGGAGGCTTAACCACCTGAGCCACCCAGGTGTCCTTAACTTCATTTTCTTAATATCATTTATCAATGAATAGAAGTTTTTAATTTTAATTCGGTCCAAAACATCAATTATTTTGTGTTTAATACTTCTTAGAAAACATTTTACTGACCTTGATTTCATGAATATACTGCTTTATATTTCTTCTAGAAGCATTCTTTTTTTTATTTTCCATAATAAGATCTATGCTACATTTTCATTTATATATGTGTTTGCAATATATTAGTAATCCTGGTTCATGTTTTTCTGTGATTATTCAATATTCCAGTGGTGTCTTTGTTGTAAATCAGATTATTGAATATATGTATGAGCTTGTTTCACAATACTCCTTATTTATATCTGTACTCCTTGTATGTATCTCTGTATTTGCACCAGTAACATACTGTATTCATTTCTGAAATTTTTAGTTAACTTCTACATATTTAGTATAAGTTTACATCATTCATTTCTTAAGACTGTTTAGCTATTCTAGATGATCACATTGCTATACAAATTTAAAAATTTGATTCCCAACTTTCAGAAAGCAGGTCTGTTAGGCTTTTGATTAGGATGGCACTAAAGCTGTATTTCATTTTTGGGGAAATGGACTCACTGGCAAAAATGAGTCGTAAAGATTCTCAGTACAGTATATTTCTTCATTAATGTTTACTTTCCCTAACTGGTATTTTTTGTTTTAACTGAGATAATCTTGCACATATTTCAGGATAATTATGGCTAAGTATATTATATTGCTTGATGCTATCATAAAGGCTCTTTTCAAAATTTATACCCTGAATATTTGTTTCTAGTGTATAAAGAGACATTTAAAAATGTACATTGATTTACTACCAGAATCTTGCTAAGCTCATTTATTATTTTAAAGTTTTTTAAAAAGGTTATTTTGTTTTCCTAATTACACAATCATACCCCCACAGATTATGAGAATTCCTTCTTCCTTTCTAATTCTCACATTATTATGACTCTCATGTTGAATTAACTTTTTATCAAAAATGTCCTTTTTTTTCTCTCATTATCTGCTCAAAGTTCTGTTTTGCCATATACTAATATGGTGGCACAGCCTTTTGGAAGGCTAACATTGTACGGCAACCTTTTCTATCCATTTACTTTCAATCTATCCCTATCCTTATTTAGAATATATTTGTTAGTTATATAAATCTGGTATTCAATGCCTTTACATTCAAGGTAATTGCTGATAACTTTGCAGGAGTTCCTCTCATCATTATCTTAGAACTTCTTTATCATTTATCTATTAACAACTGGTTGTTTATTCATATTTATGAAAGTGTTATAAGAACTTTGCATATTTGCCTGGGGCATTTCCTCTAGAGCAGATGGAAAGAGAGCCAACCATTAGCCCAAGGGTTCCAAAATATCTAAATGCAAATTGTTTTACTCTGAGACACTAAGCCCCATCATTTGTCCTGGTTGAACTCATACTGTGTGATCAGTTTTGAGGGGCAGAACTTGTAGTTTATTTTCTCTTTTTGTCTTGGTGATAAATATCGGTATGTTAACCATTTTTCCTAAAGAGAATGGAAGAAAAGAGAGAAAATATCAACTGTTCAATATATGGACTTTCAATAATGCCACTGATCTCTGCCACATTTCTCATTCTTGCCCTCTCTTAATGACTTAAATATTCCAACCTAAGGTTCTCCTTGGTAAGAGACTTGAATGCAGATTCATCAAAATTTGTGTCTTTTCACAGACTTATTCATTTATTAGGCCTCTGACTGATAAATATCTTCTTTTTGATTTGGCATGCTTTACTTAAGAGTTTTATTTCTTTAGCTGTGAAATATTTCTATAGCAAATATTTCTTTTTTTAAGAATATTTTTTACTTATTTATTAGAGAGGGAGAGAGAGAGAATCACAAGTAGGCAAAGAGGCAGACAGAGAGGGGGGGGGGGAAGCAGGCTCCCTGCTAAGCAGAGAGCCCAATGAGGGGCTTGATCCCAAGACCCTGAGATCATGACCTGAACCAAAGGCAGAGGCTTAACCCACTGAGCCACACAGGCACCCCTGTAACAAATAATTCTTGAGTAGCTTCCATGAACCAGACACTGAAGATATTGAAATAAAATAATAAACAACCTCTAACTCTTTGATCTTCCATTATAATGGAGGGGTTGACAAATTAGTAGACAAAGAAATATCTCAAATTTATGCTATTACATGTATGAAAATATGGGATGTAAGTTGAGCACTATGAATAAACCTAAAGCTGGTTAAGTGTATAAAGAGTGACAGTAGTCACTCTGATATAGTCATCATAGGAGATATCTTAAGCAAATTAACTTTGAACAGAGACTAAAATGAAATAGAGATGTAAGAAATGTTATATCCATAAGGATTTAGCTGTTGTGTAACTACTTAAGTTACCCTTCATTAAAGACCAATGGCAGTGGAGATACGTCAGGATTCTTGAAAGAGACCTGTCCCTGAAAATAATGCTTCTTAATGACATCATGGAATGAATAGGTCTTTTATACCTCTTCTAATATTCAGTTATATCTTTTTAATATTTAAATCAAAAGATCTAGGTAATTTTAGATTTGCTTAAGAAGACAGATGTATAATTAATATAACCTAGTATATTCACCCTTATTTTCCATATTGTTTGATTGAACATTTTAAAAGTAATAATCTTGCTGGAGTAAATGTGTTTCTTTATGAATTTTTAATGATTGTTTCCAAAGACATGTTAGATATTCTGACTCTACCTCGACATAATTTATTTTATTTTATTTTTAAGGATTTTATTTATTTATTTGACAGAGAAGGAGAGGGGGTACAAGCAGGGGGAGAGAGGCAAGCAGAGGAAGAGGGAGAAGCAGACTCCCTGCTGAGCAGAGAGTCAATGAGGGGCTCAATCCAGAACCCTGGGATCATGATCTGAGCCAAAGGCAGGTGCTTAACTGACTGAGCCACCCAAATGCCCCTCAACATAATTTATTTTAATATGAAGGTATTATAAGAAATATTATGTGATTCATTAATAAAATGTCATGAAGCAAACAAGATATATGATAAATTGTAAATATTGTGCAGAAGTTGCCAACCTGTGTATATGGTTTTAAGAATTAGTAATTGGCAGTATGGTTGCTCCCATAAAAGAAAGATTTTATGATAGCCCAACTCAGTTTGACTGCAGTTTGATGTACTGTTTTTTAGGTCATTATATTCTTGCAGAAAACAATAATTTAAAAATGTTTCCCTCCTTTACCCATTCAGCAGAATTCAATACCATTGTGTATGTCATAGACTGTCTCAGAGGCCATTTCAGTCTTCAATAGTTTTCTTATTCTTGTCTACTTTGTGTTTCCAAATCTTTGGAGACAATCTTTTCAGCACATAACAAGTAACTTATCATGTCATATTTTAAAACTTGCCACGGTCTGGTAAAATGTTAATAACATATGTGTTTTGTAATTATGTAAAATTCACTTGGAATATTCTGTTAGTAACAAGCTTCTGATATTTTAGGCTGATCATTTTCAAAAAAGAATGTCATGTATTTGTAGATGTATGTAATACACCACATTTGTTTTCTAAAATTAAAATAATCAACGTAAATTAATTTTAATTTGATCCCTCCTGGGTCTAGAAGTAATTAGTTGGAGTAAACAATGAAAATAATTTTGGTAATATCTATTTCTCAAGAGTGTCAATTATCATTAATTTGCCTTTTTCTGAGATCTTTCCTATTATAATAAAAAGTGCTTCAGAAACTAGGGTTTTAATAAGTGAATGAGTTAATATGTTAAAATATAATCTATATGATGTAACATGAAGATCTTTCACCAAAATTAAAACAAAAATAAAACATTAGTTTACTGGCTTTGAAGGTTAGTAGAGCAGAGAGAGAATCCAATATATTTTACAGTATTAATAAGGTAAATTTTATGGGTGTTAGAGTGAAATAGATTATAATGTGAAGAAATGGTAATTCATTTCCACAGGCATAATGAGGGTCTTTTAAAAGCTGTTACAGATTTCTATGTGGATAATATATATTACAGAGAAAACATAATTTTGTGCTTGATTTATAATGGACATAATCCCAACCTCTTGGCCTGAGATCTCAAGAGATTTAACAAACAATAAATGCACGGGAGATATGACCATGAGAAGATGGGTGTAGGGATAACTCTTAACTTTTTAAAACCTAAGTTCTTAAAGAATTACATATGTCACTTAAAATCCCCTAAATGGAAAACTAGTATACACTGATATACATAATAAAACTTGTTGAGACAAAGTTTATAACTCTAAAATTATAAAAATAAAACATCAATAAATATATTTAGTCACACTACTGGCTGCTCTAAAACTAATTGTGAAAGTTGTGGAACAAAACTCAGGAAAGGCAAAAATTGCATGGATGTTTTAATTGCTAATTCCTCATTTTAGATCGCTTTCATATGAGATGACATTAGTAAGCAGCAATGGAATTGAAGTGAATGGATGGAATTAAAGAAAATTTACCCTGCATATTAATAACATGTTCAGTAAGTTAGATGAACAAGGTCTACTCAGAATTAAAATGAACTAAAATGATGCTTCTTAGAGTTAAGTGCATAGCAATGTTTAGGTACATAAATAGGTTGGATATGAGACAGTAATGATTAATTTCGGTATTAAAGGTAATGAATCTGGAGAATTTGAAGTTATGGATATATATAGTTGAGACAGATTATGTGAGCAATTAGAATAATGGAAATATGTAACACATTTATAGAAATTATGGTATGTACTCCAGAATATACTGTATGTATGCATGTTTCATTTTAGTATGAAAGATCCACTTCCATGATAGACATACAGTTGTTTTGTTTTGTTTTTTTCTGGTTAAAATTGCACCCCCTCTGCTGGGAAATTACTTTTTTTCCCTCTAGTTACTGATTGTTGGTATGGACGCACAACCAAGTTGGTGGAAGTGGACAGGTGCCAAAAACTGGAGAATTCTGACTGAGAAAGTCAGGAGATGATCCTTTTCTTATAGTTGCCAGCATTCTAGATAAGTGCTGCTCACTGTGTGCTCTTCAAAGTGAAGAAAGCACATCTGTAGTGCAGGGAAATAAATACAAAAGATTAGAGAATCTGAGATGGATTGGGAGAAGAAAGAACTGATGTGGTTTAACTTCTCAATTTTTTTCTTTTTTTTTTTCAATTTTTTCATTTTGAAAATCACTCTTACTAGCTCTCTTTCTTACAACCAATAATTCTCTTTTGGTTTAAATTATTTTAATGTGAGAATCTGGCATTTTTTAAAGAATGCGTACAAATAGTGACAAACAGTTATATCTACATGCCAAGCAGGACTGCTCCTTTGCTTGTTAAGTCTTTCCTTTGCAGTGTTTTCTGACCCTATTAGCTTATTTTTATGGTTTCTGGCACACTATAAAGATGTATGATGGCTGTGCTTGTGATGGGAGGAGCCAAATATTCAAAAGTTAAAAAACAACTCCTACAAGCGGTCTGCATTGTAAGATACAGTGTAAGTTATCTTCCTAGCATTGATGTCAGTAACTTTGATGTCTTGAGATAGACCATGCTCAGAGCTCAGATGATATTTCTGACAAAATATCTAGGGAATATTCTGCCATTCTCTGACTTTGAAAAGCATAAGATAGAGGTGGTAATGTTAATTTACACATGTATGAATCAGCACTTATTTTAGATCAGAACTATTTTTATAGATCTGTATTCATAAAAATTATCATCTATTGACCATGAAAGGGTTTCTGTTATATATTCAAAAACATTGCAGATAGTCAATGAGAACCTGCTGCATTTCAAGCACTGTCCAAAGAACTGGAGACAGAAAAATCAATTAGATATAATAACTTTCTTTGATGAACAGTTGAGGGGAGGAGAAAGAAAGGTACAGCGGTAATGATTACATAATGCCGTCATTTTCCCAGTAAAATACAAATTGACTGCTCTAAGGAGAGAGAGAGAATGTGGGGGAGGGAGAGAGAGGAAAAAAAAAGGGGGTGGGAAGAGAGACCATTTCTATGAATTTGTGCCTAACCTAGCAGTATATTTGGGTCCAGTGGCTAAAGGAATGGCAATTGAAGCAGTGTCTCCTTTGATCTACCAAGGTTGGTACACACTCCTTGTCTTTTTAGGTTGATTTTCTAATCATCCACACTTTGAATTAAAAGATCATGGTCTATAGATTCAGAAGCACATGGGTTTGAATCTCAGCTTTACCACTTACTGTTATTAAATTTACTTGACTTTTCTAAGACTTAGTTTTCTCGTCTCTAGTATGGACAGAAGTAGTTTTACCACAAAGCTATAGAAGCTTAAGCTTTAATGCCTGTCATTTGTATGAGATCTTTCCTGTATACAAGATGAGAAAAAATTACAAAATGCATAGCCACATTAATTATATAAACTTTAGGTCCCACAAAACCTGGATCTTCAGGTCTCTAATATAATTAATGTATTTAATATAATAATAATAATAATTGTATTTACTCTAGGTTTAAATGGAAAATGTATGAAATGATTCTAGTACAGGACTTGATAAACAGTGGTTAATATTAACATATTCTCATCTCAACTATAAGGTTGATTTATTCCTCAGTGGTTATAAATATCTATCAATGGATATTAAAACATGAGATAAATGTGTTTTCTGAA
Organism: Enhydra lutris kenyoni; assembly: GCF_002288905.1. Taxonomy (NCBI): domain Eukaryota; kingdom Metazoa; phylum Chordata; class Mammalia; order Carnivora; family Mustelidae; genus Enhydra; species Enhydra lutris. The sequence continues at coordinate 43,001,204 of NW_019154086.1, forward strand.
GCTGTCTAGACAACAATTTAAAATAACTAATCTTAATTGTTAAGACTCTCCCTCACAGAGAGATAATTGGACTTAATCCTTTTCTGACTGTATAGGAAACTTACGCCATAACAAATATTGATCTTGTTGTTCAGCATCTTTGAAAACATTCTTAGTTCCAGGTCTCTCACTCACTATTACCCTCATGTCAGTTGTAAATTGTCTTCCAGACACATCTTTCCTTGTGTTTATGAAGTATTCTGCTGGCCTTAGAATATGTTAGTTACACGTAGAGTATGTGGTGTGACATAACAAATAATGCTCATAAAATTTCAGGTGGTTTGCAATTTTATGCATCTGGTACAAATGCTTCAAAAACACAAAAGGACATGCTCAGCAAATCTTGTGCTTGGGAACTAGAATTATGATGGCATTTCTTACACGCTTTGCTGAATAAAAGAGTAAATTATGCCATCCTTGTAAAGTACCTTTAATATTAATTCAAAACACTATACATTTCCTCATATCTTGTATTTATATATTTTAAATCTCTATAACATCCATGTGTTAAATTGGGATAATGTCTTTTCTTTTCAGCTACACCGTGGGCAAGGAACAGATACACATAACTAAATTTTGAATGCTAAAATCTGCATTCTCTATCTTGTGGATTCTGCTAAATTTCCAAAATTGCTTTAAAAAAAAAAGATTTTATTTATTTATTTGACAGAGAGAGAGATCCTAAGTAGTCAGAGAGGCAGGCAGAGATAGAGAGGGAAGCAGGCTCCCTGCTGAGCAGAGAGCCTGAGGCAATGCAGGGCTGGATCCCAGGGCCCTGAGATCTTGACCTCAGCCAAAGGCAGAGGCTTAACCCACTGAGCCACCCAGGCACCCCTTAAATTGCTTTTTTATTACTTGGTTTCCCCCAAGTTCCAGCAACCAATAAAAATTTTGATTCTCACTTAGAGACGGATCAGAAACTATTATAATTAAGTTAATCAGAAATTTATCCGAAACAAATGTGGGCAAAGACTACCACTTAATGCTCGGAAGATACCACACTTGCATATATCAAATTCAAGGACTTACTACTACTGGTTTGTTGATAATGATTTTGGTTGCTAGTATTTCATTGATTTGAGGTTACAACTAGAAAAGCATATTCCTTAAGAGATCAAATGCAAAAACTGAGTCTGACACAGTGATTGAGTAGAACCACTGGTTCTTCTTTTGGAGAGATGAAAATTTTCCTAGTGGGGAAATAGATACTGATAATAGGAGATCAGCCTGCTGTTGAACTGGCATTCATATTTCTGGCATGTAGACTATATTTTCCAGCCTCCTACACAGATACTCATGGTCATTTTAGGAAAATTGAAAGAAAGAAGTGGTGTGTACCACACTGGATCTTGCCTATAAAAATCTGTGTGTGATACCCCCAACTGCTTCCCTTTCTGCTAGGTGGATAGCTGGTGACCTAAAAAGAGCTAAGAAGTTGTGCCATATTGCAGGTGCCACAGACTCCATTAGCCTGAGACCCCAAATGACTCTCAGAGCATAATCCTTTGCCTGCCTTTCATGAAAAACAAGTTTGGGAATTCTGTGGACTATTTATATGAGTTAGCAGTGAAACCACTTGTTGATAGCTATTGAGTTCGGTAGTCAGAATTATGCTCACAAACACACCATTTTGGTTGTTTGTTTCATTATTCAAATATTTTTCGTGGTAGGGCTTCAGAACTGCATAGCATTAAACTAAAATTCCAATAGTTTTATTCAATGCCTGTTGTGTGTTTAAAAATTAGTAACTCTGGGGCGCCTGGGTGGCTCAGTGAGTTAAGCGTTTGCCTTAGGTTCAGGTAATGATCCCGGGGCCCTGGGATGGAGTCCTGCATTGGGCTCCTTCGGCTTCTCCCTCTACCCCTCCCCCCACTCATGTTCTCTTTCTCTCTCAAAATAAATAAATAAATAATCTTAAAAGTTAGTATCTCTTATGTTGTCATTTAGGAGTATGGCCATATGCTACATTGGGGTAAAATCAGCCTTTGAAATAAGACAGATCTAGTTGGATTTAAATCCCAGCTTACATTATTTTTGAATAATCCCTACAATGGTGTTTAATGTGCCAGCCTCTTTAAACTTCTAAAAGGCTGTTACGGGGATAAGCATGATACCTCTGAAGCCTAGGTCAAATAAAAGTACCAAAAAATGTTAATTATTCCAGCTGTCATTTTTTGCAGAGCAGTTAATTTGCTAGGAATATACTGAAGTGGGCAGACCCAACATCCTTGTTAAAAATAATGATATATATGATATAAGGAGGTGTGCACAAATGGAATAGAAACTGTGAAAATACAATCATTAATTAACCCACAGTATTAGCTAAAGAATATTTCACAGAAAAGTTGATGGTAGAGATGGCTTGTTTGATGCTTATGGTCATAGCAGGCAATAAAGGAAAAAAAGTATTTCCTCTATAGTTTTTCTAAGAATTTTTAAAATAGCTACCTCATTTGTTTTTATAATATCATGCCACTGCAAGACATAAAACCAAAACAAATCAATATAATAGTTCAGCACACCTGTGCATATTAAAAATTTCCATCTTAAGGTAAAAGTTCAGTTCTAAGTCAAATCAAAGCATTCCTAACATATACAGCTTTTGGGTTTGCAACCTGCTAGAGGAAGCTTCCCAGGGGCAAATTGCCCTCCCAGTGATTAGAAAATGAAAAGCAACTTTTAATCTTTAATTTTCCCACACCACTGCTCATGTTAATGTTCTGTTTAGGCATTCCTGCTGAGCCATATCAGTGCACAAACACCCTGAAAAATCCCAGGTTGACAATTAATCATTGGAAAGAGTCTGCTTAAGTAGAGAAAAAGGGACAGCTTTAATAGTGGGAGATTAAAGAGTACCATAATCAACCAGATTTTTCTTAAATTGATTTCTTAATGTAGCATGACCTGACTTAGTATTTAAAAAAATAATCAAACAACCATTTATGCAGACTTGTTCATAGGATTCTGATATTTAGATTTCTAGTTATAAAAGAAATGCATGGATTTTTTCTAAAAGTAATTATTCTAAACAGTAATTTGATCAATGAAAGAAAAACACCATGCACATTTTAGAGTATTTAATCTATTTTAGAAGTTTTATTGTGCTGTTGTCCTATATAATCATGAAAAGTTAAAGGGAAATTGGCTATGAATTTGAGAATGAGTTGAGAGGAAACAAAATTTTAGAATCCTATTTTGTAGGCTTCATTTAAAAGGAAAATAAAAATCAAACACTGCTATTCAAAGAGTCAAATGTATTTAAACAATGAAAGAATCACTGACATGAGCACTTAACCACTGATCAAAAAATTTAAGAGCCAGTAGAGTGGTAAGAGTCCTGATGTCACACTTGAACCTGGGACTCCAGAATCATGAACTGAACCCAAGGCAGTCACTTAACCAACTGCACCACCCAGGTGCCAGAAATTGGCTTTTTATTTTATTTTATTTTTTATAAACATATAATATATTTTTATCCCCAGGGGTATAGGTCTGTGAATCGCCAGGTTTACACACTTCACAGCACTCACCATAGCACATACCCTCCCCAATGTCCATAACCCCCCCCCACCCCGCCTCCAATCAACCCTCAGTTTGTTTTGTGAGATTAAGAGTCACTTATGGTTTGTCTCCCTCCCAATCCCATCTTGTTTCATTTACTCTTCTCCTACCTCCTTAACGGAAATTGGCTTTTATATATTAACTTTATATCCTGTAACCCTATTAGAATTACTTGTGTCAGGAGCTTTTTGTTGTTGTTTGTTGATTCTTTGAAAGTTTTTACACAGACAATCATCTCATTTACAAACAAAAGGCACTATTTTCCTCAATCTGAATACCTTCTTAAGATTTTACTTATTTATTTGACAGAGAGGGAGAGAGAGCACAAGCATTGGGGGTGGCAGGCAGAGAGGAAGGGAGAGCAGCAGGCAGAGGGAGAGGAAGAAGTAGCCTCTTCTATTGAGCAGGGAGGCTGATATAGGGCTCCATACCAGGACCCCTGGACCAGGACCTGAGCTGAAGGCAGCTGCTTACCCGACTGAGCCACCGAGGTACCCCCTGAATAACTTTTCTTTCCCTCTTACATTAGCTAGGATTTCCAGGACAATGTTGAATAGGGTAGTGTGAGTAGGTATCTTACCTTATTTCTGATGTTGAAGGGGAAGTACCTTGTTTCAACACATAACCTATAAAATTACAGATTATTTGTAGATGTTCTTTATGAAGTTAAGGAAGTTACCTTCTATTTCTAATTTGCTGAGAGTTTTATGATGAATGAATGTTGGGGTTTTGTCAATTTTACTTTCCCTAAATTTATTAAGGTAATAATATGATGTTCCTTCTCTAACTTGTTCATGTGGTAAAATACATTAACTGAATTTTGAATGTTGAATCACCCTTGTAAACATGGAATAAATCCCAAATAGTTGTGGCTTTTAATACTTTTTAAACATTTTTGGGTTTGATTTGCTAATATTTTATTGAGGATTTTTACATTTATATTTATGAGGTATCAGTCTGTAGTTTTTCTCTCCTATAATGCTTTTATTTTATTTTGGTATTAGTGTAATTCTGGTCACATAGAATGAGTAAGGAAGTATTTTCTGTGCTTCTATTTACTAGAAGAGATTATAGAGGATGGGAATAATTTCATCCTCAAATATTTGGTAGAATTTACCAATAAAACCATCTGGGAATGATGCTTTATTTTTTGGAAGTTTTCATTGTCAGTTTTATTAATTTCTACCAATTTCAGAACTGCCAGGGAAGATGGCAGAGTAGGAGGAGCCCATATTCATCTCACCCTGTGGATACACCTACATAATACCACATCTGTGAATGAGTTCACCATCATTCCAAATAAAGTAGAAGTTATTTGGTTCTGATAAAATTAAAAACAGATTTTTCCAAACTAAACTGTGAAAGATGGTAATAATAGAAGAAATCACTAAAAATAGTGATTGTGTCTTTTTCATCTTTGAAAAACATCATTTAATGCAGACATGGAAGAAAAAAAAAAGGTAGAGCTATTTTATGGCTCTAGGAATCCTAATTCTTAATTCTTAATTCTTTGCCCCATTACCCACAATGTAAGTGCAAAATATTAGTTCCTTTCTCCTTTCACTTTTAATCCTGTGTTTTTATCTATAAAATAAAAGTTTCATATCCTTGTCTTAGTTGATTTGGCTGCTGTAACAGAAAAACCATGAACTGGATAGCTTTAAACAACAACAAATGGATTGTTTTTTTGATAGATTCAACAATTCTGTACATTTCTCAGTGCTCATCAAGGTAAATGTACTCTTAAGTCCCTGTGTATAAGTCCCCCATACCCCCACGGATCTCCCTTCTGGCAGCCACCAGTTTGTTTTCTATATTTAAGTCTTTTTCTTCCTTTCCTCCTTTCTTCCTTTCTTCCTTCCTCCCTCTCTCCCTTCCTTCCTTCCTTCCTTCCTCTCTCTTTTTCTTTCTCCCTTCCCTTTTCCTTCTTTATTTTCCTTTCTTTCTTTTCCATTGCTTTGTTTCTTAAATTCCACTCAAGTAAAATAATATTGTGTTTATCTTTCTCTAGCTGACTTATTTCACTTAGCATTATACCCTTTAGGTCCGTCCATGTTGTTGCACATGGTAAAGTTTCTTTTCTAATGGTTGAGTAACAACTCATTATATTAAATATATATTTGTGTATATATATATATATTATTCATGTAATATAATATATATAATCTCATATTTTCTATCCATTTATCTATCGATGGACACTTGGATTGTTACCGTATTTTGGCTATTGTAAATAATGTTGCAATAAACATAGAGGCGCATATATCTTTTTGAATTGGTTTTGATTTTCGTTGGGTAAATAGCCAGTAATTGAGTTAGTGGATCATATAGTAATTCTAACTTTTTGAGGAAATTCCATACTGTTTTCCACAGTGGCTCTATCAGTGTGCTTCCCACCAACAGTGAATGAGGGTTCCTTTTTCTCTATTTCCTTGTCAACACCTATTGTTTCTTATGTTTTTGATCTTAGCCATTCTGACAGGAATAAGGTGATAGCTCATTGTGGTTTTTAAATTTTGCATTTCCCTGATGATTGGCAATATTGAGCATCTTTTCATGTGTCTTTTGGCTCTCTGTATGTCTTCTTTGGGAAAAATGTCTATTCAGTTCCTTTGCCCTTTTAATTGGGTTATTGGGGGGGTGCTTAATTATATAAGTTCTTTGAATATTTTGGATATTACCCTTTATCAGATATGTCATTTGCAAATATCCTCCCATTCAGTAGGTTGTCTTTTGGTTTTGTTGATAGTTTCCTTTGTACAAAAGCTTTTTATTTTGGTGTAGTCCCAATAGTGTAATTTTAGTTTAATTTCTCACAGTTCCAGTTCAAGATCTAGGTCTAGGCTGGTTAGATGTCTAGTGAGAATCTGCTTCCTAGGGCTTTCTTTCATTGCAACCTCAAGTGGCTGAAGGGGCAAAGAAGTTCTCTCAGACTTCCTTATAGGGGCATTAATCCTATTCATGATGGCTCCACCCTCAAGACCTAATCATCTCTCCAAGGCCTCACCTCCAAACACTGTCACACTGGGGTTTAGGACTCAACATGGATTTTGGGAGGACACTAACAGACCATAACAATCCTGTAAACTTATTTGCTGTAAGACCCCATAGAAATTAATATGTTTATTAAATAGTTCTTATAAACAGTATTAATGTAGTATCATGGAATATTCCTCTATTGTACATCTATTCTCTAGTATTCATTCATTTGGACAAATTACCTCAGTAATCAATGTTACAAGTATTAGTCATAGAAGATGCAACTCTAGCCATATTATTTAAAAAATTGGGATTGATAGTTTCTGTTTTGAATATTAGTAACAATATTCTATTATCCTAATTACCTATGGTTCTCTAAAAATGAGCTTTTAATCTGTAAGAAGTAAGAATAATTCTGTATATTTGAATGACAGATATCTGCTTAGGAGTTAGACTTTTAGACTTAAAAAAAGTAGAAAATCTCAATCAGTGATCTAGATAATGATTTCTTTGATTTGCCAACGGTTATTTGTGGAAAAGAGCCACAGTGATAGAATTATTGTTTCTGTCAATGATGGCACATATTTTTGGGAGAATTACCAAGAATGATCAGAGAATATTACTTAAGTTTCTTTTACTATTACTGCTGTAACAAATCACCACAAACTTAGTAGGTTAAAACAATATAGGTTTATCTTACATTTCTGGGAGTCAGAACTCTTAATTCAGTAGCACTGGGCTACAATCAAGAGCTTAGTAAAGGTGTGACCCTTCTGAAACTCCAGAGGGAAATCTCGTTTCCTTGCCTTTTTTCACTTTTGGAGGATGCCTCCCTTTCTTGGCTGATAGACCCATCCTCCATCTTGAAAGCCAGAAGCATAGCATTTTCCAGTTTCTCTTTCTTTTCTGACCCTCTTGTTCCTTCTCATGAGGACCTTAGTGATTACATCATAGAATCCATCCAAATAATCCAAGATAATTTCTCTATTTCATGGTCCTTAACTTAATTATGTCTTTTGTTTTTAAAGATTTTATTTATTTATTTGACAGATGGAAATCACAAGTAGGCAGAGAGACAGGCACGAGGAGGCGGGGAGTAGGCTCCCTACTGAGCTGAGAGCCCAATTCGGGGCTTTGATCCCAGGACCCTGAGAGCATGACCTGAACTGAAGGCAAAGGCTTAACCCACTGAGCCACCCAGGTGCCCCAACTTAATTATATCTTGAAAGTCCCTTTTGCCACTTAAAATAACCTAGTCACAGGTTCCAGGGGTTAGGAAATTTTGGGGAGCCATGTTGCAGACTACTACATTTACTTATTTAAAAGATTAAGTTCAAGGTGGGGTTGACTAAGGCTTTTCTTAAAAGCCAATTTTAAAAGAAAAAAAAAACCAAAAACTGAACTTAAAACACTTTAAGCATTTAAAGAAAATTAGACTAAAAAACTTTTTATCCAAACTAAAGCCCTTGAGTTTTAGATGTTATGTATATGTAAACTTAAACTTATGTATATGTAACAAAAGCCTCAAAAGTGTAACAGTAACAAAATATTGCTTACTTGTTTGGGTTCTTTTTTCAGAAATTTTTATTTAAACAAAACAAAAAAAATTCACTTTAAAACCATCTTGTTATTGGGAATAAATGTATGGAATACATAGAAAAGCATGAGGAAAAAGTCTCATGTGTGAACTTGAAAATAACATAAGAAAAGAGAAGGTCAAAAAGAAAGTTATATGTAACACATTCAAGTGTGATAATTTTTAAAAAAGTATTAATTATCAAAGTTTTTTTTTTTTATTTTGTAAAATAGAACATAAAAGAGGCAAAAATATTTTGCAATGAGATTCATGGGGTTCCTAGAGCCCAGACATCTGGCCTGACAAAATGAATGTAGCCAAGTAACTTGTGATTCTTTGAATCACAGTTGGATTCTGATGAAACATGGAAATCAGTGGTGGGTCTGGAATTAAACCCTAATTCACTCTAATGGTCTGTTGTGATGGTCTAAATAAGAAGGAAGCTAGATTGTGCAAATTACAAACTGAGGAATTTTATGTTCATTCTGAGCAAGATTATAGAACCTAAAAATAAACTCGTTATTTTATGGCACCCACTAGAAGGAAGAACATGCACTTAACCCTTGGATAGAGACTGAAACTATTGCTTTGGGAACAGAACACTAGATATATGTTAGCCTGGAAGGAATTTTATCATTGTAAATAGTAATACACCGATCCTAAAATAGACATCAGCTAACAAGTTCTGGTCTTTATTAAAATCACTTGATAAGCTACCTAAAAATGTAATTGTATTCATATTAAATATCCAGAATTTACAAATCCATAGAGACAGAAAGTAAATTGTGGTTGCCAAGGGCTCGGGGTGATGAAGGTGGGAGGGACCGCTTACTGGGTTTGTGCTTTCCCTGTGGGCTGATGAATTACTCAACTGGATAGTGGTGGTGGTTATACAACACTGTTAATGTCTTTAATGCCTCTGTATGCTTCAAGATGGTTAAAATGATAAATTTTATGTTATGTGTATTTTACCACAATTAAAAAAATGTTAAATAGAGTTCTCTGGCCATATCTGAAAAGTGAATAAAAATAAATGCCCAGAAATATGTATTTTTGAACTTGCACATCAGGAGAGTTTGAAATGCGACCACTTCATAAATTCTGTGCGTTTGTTTACAGTTGGGATAAAGTTAGAAAGTTGCTCCAGGTATCTATTGCTATAGAACAAAACACCCCCAATCTGACTTAAAGCTAGAGCAAACTTGAGTTTCTGTCATGATTTCTGGCAGTTGGGCTTATTCAATGTTCTTGCTTTGAGTCTCATGTTTTTGCAGACAGAAGGTGGTTGGGACAAGGTTTTCTTAGAGCCATATAGCCTGATTCCCAGCACATTATGCTACTAGCTGAGGTGGCCACAAAGGCACCCCAGTATTCAAGGGGAGGGGTAACAGATTGTAGTTTTTGATAAAAGAGCTGGTAGGTTGGGAAAAGTTGGAGCTATAGTTAGAAAATGCAACCTGCTGGGGTCCCTGGGTGGCTCAGTTGGTTAAGCCCTGGACTCTTGATTTTGGCTGAGATTGTGATCTTGGGTGCTCTCTCTCCCTTTCTCTGAATGAATGAATAAATAAATAAAATCAATCTTTGGAAAAACACAGAAGCTTAGAAAGTTTCTGTGATATTTTCTCTAGTTTTATTTATGCTTTTCTTAGCACTAAAATATAAATTTCTATATATTTCTTTCCTATAGGGGAGAAAGGCAAAACATCTGTCAATTGTAAAGGAAACTTAATTATATCTACTTTATTGAACAGTTCTTTGAGGATTTATTTTTATCAAAAAATCTTCCATATTAGTAAAACTTAAAGACAAGAACACAACAAATACAATGTAGCCCTTTCTTGAAACTCTTCAACTTAGAGAATTTAGATCGTAACATTAACTGCGATAAACTACTTACTCCTCCTAACAAATTTTGCTTTTAATATATTTTAATTTAGTGAAAAATTCTGAAAATCACTTCCAAATTTTCTTAGATGGCAAAGAGTTAATTATGTAAAAGCACCCTTCATATATAATTTGTGAACCATAGCAATGGCTATCATATTTAAATTGTAGAAAGTGCTGACCTGTTTTGGGTTTTGTTTTGATTGCTTGATTTTTGCCTCTTTATTATCCCTCCAAACCAGGAGACAAAAAAAAAAAAAAAAAAGTGTGTGTGTGTGTGTTCTCTTTAGAATACATCATGTTTCTCTTGTAATCTCTGAGCACACTGGATAAAAAGCATTTTCAGAAACCAGTCTCCAAGATATTCTCTATATGGATTTTTTTTGAAGTTCAACCCTGGTATATAAAATCTGACTCAATGTCTTACAATTTACTAAAAATAGAAACATGTGACTCTTTTTGAAAGTGTAGTACAATTTATGACAAGAATATAGTGCATAGTACAAATTGTTCTTGTCATACCATTGCATTGAAACTTTATTTTATTTTATTTTTGGCTTTGGTTATATACTTAAGTGAAAGTCAGGGTAGCTGGGAGAATCTTGAGAATCAGAATAATGTCAGAGGACAGGAAGTTGAGAATCCTCTTGAACACCAGAGTAGAATAAATTGTGACATACTCTTGAGTCTTCAGTGATTTTCCTCATCATCCCTTTCTTTACATGGCATCATACCCAGAAAAAGACTTGATCCCAGGCTCATCTAAGCTCAGACAGGCTGGCTCAGTGTCTTCAGTTAGTCTTATGGATACTTGTCCTCAAAATAAAACTTGCCACCCTCTCCAGCCAGAGCCAGTTCTTCTATAGAGAAAATCAGTAATATTGGAGTTATTAAAATCACCATTTTCATATTATATATAGTCCTGGAAGTCTAAGCTCTAATCTTAGATTTAGGAGACAGGGAATCTAAAGTAATAAAGAATCAAAGTTCCAGGTTCAAGTCAAGTTGGTATCAACTTGATATTTTATCTTCCCAGAATAGCACATCCAAAGAAACAACACAGTGTCATACAGCAAAATGAGGAAAGAATTGATATCCAGGAAACCAGGTTTCAATCCAATTCTGGTCTTGGGCTATTTATTTAATATTTGAAGTCTCAGTCCTTCCTTTATGAAGCAAGTGTAGTAGATAACTTTTAAGACTGCAATATACATCGCATTGACTGTCCCATTGTTCTCTTGTGTGTAGTAAGTATGTACAGTATCTTTATTTATTGTTATAATAATAATAAAGTTGAGGATAACCTCAAAACATAGTGCTTCTTCAAACAGACTTAAATTCAATTTATATTTGCCTCTCAATATTGTGAAAGTCTAATCTCTATTATAATAGATTTTTTCATAAACATCATATTATATAGTATTCTCTTCTATCAATTGTGGACCTCAGGAAAAATTGTCAATTATGTTACTTAAAACAGATTCCACCTATATTTTCCTAAAATTTAATGTGAGTCTGATTTTAGATGTCTTAGACATAAGGAAAAGACATTTTCTAAACAAATGAATATATTTGTAAGTACCCCCCATATATATATATATTTTTTTTTATTGTGCCAAACATTCTAAGAGAAAGAAGAGGTTGGATTTTTTTAACAATTTCTTAAGGGTTGTTCCTGTTTATCATAAATAGAGCCAGATATAGTTTAGCATAGACAGTTATAATGCTATGAAACCTAGTATCAAACCAATCTTTTTCATTATTCATGCTTTGTTACAGAAGACAGCAGAGCCATTTTATACAGCAGCCATCTATGTAAATCTTACAAATTTCAAATTTGAAATCCCATTAATACTAATATTTTAAAAGTATGTTTTATGTTATTATAACAACTATACTTTAATTTGAAAGAATCCCCCATGTCTTTCAACTGCATTGCCATTCACTGTGTTTCAAAACAAATTTTTATAATAATGTTCCAAATAAAGACCAAATACTAGATAATATCTATTATAAAAGAGATGCATTAACAGTCATTAATTAGGATCCTATTTAATCCACACATTCATTATGAATTCTTTTTCATGAAGTTTCTTACCTTGATTATAAGTATCAACAACCAAACTAGTTGTTGATTTTGAGTTTCTTCTGTTTCTCTATTTTAGCCAAGAGCAATTTTTGGGAAGAAGACAGATCTTTCATAATTAGTGCTTAGCATGGTGAACAAAAAAACACCAGAAGTAAATTATGAGGACAGGGAATTTTACACTGTTCTCTTATTTTGGAGGCTTGAATAATACTTAACACATAATATGTGTGCTCACTCTTGTTCTCTCTCTGCTACCCCCCCCAATATATATACATATATTTCAAAGTATGACTAAATAAATGAATCATGAAAAAATATGTCTTTCCCTAGTAAAGACAATAGTCACTTTAGAATCTATCACAGCCAAAACAAACAAACAAACAAACAAACAAAAAAAACCCCGAATGAACATGTATATGAACACAAACACACAGGTACTCTCAGCATCATTTTAGCAGTTTGCCACACTTTCTTTTTTTTTTTTTTTTTTTAAGATTTTATTTATTTATTTGAGAGAGAGAGAGTGAGAGCCCAGGCAGGAGGGGCAGAGGAAAAGGGAGAGAGAATCAAGCAGACTCCATGCTGAGCCTGGAGCCCACTTGGGGCTTGATTTCCTGACCCTGAGATCATAATCTGAGCCAATTAAGAGTTCCAACACTTAACCAACTGCTTCACCCAGGCACCCGGACACTCTTTGCTTTAAACGTTGTTGGTATCTGATTCCTTTCGGTGACATCCCAGTTTTAGTTTTCTCTACCTCACTTGACTATATCCTTTGTTTTGGTTGTCATGGCTGGCTTCTTTGGCTCTTTTTAAAAGCTGTATTCTCAAGTGTTCTATCTTCTTAATAAATATTACACTTTCTCAGGGGGGGGAAATAAAGTCACTTACACACCTTTAGCCTCCATTTATAATAGCCTGGAACAACCTCTGAATGCTAACCATTTTAATTAAGACCGTAAATCCACTCAACAATCGGCCAAATTGGAAAGTGGGCACTATGTTTCAGGCAAGAATCCCCACTTCTCCTGCTCTACCAACCCTCACAGCCTTACCCAAAGTATTCACATTAGATTCTTCATTCTTGTTTAATTAAGTCACCACCAGAAATCTCCAGGACTCTCAGGTCTTTCACACCCCTTCTCACTGTAAGCCTCATTGATTCTGTGTGCCTTCTATTCTAATCCCTATGACATTCTGCTGTGCCGTCAGTAACTCGTCATTTTTTTTTTTTTTTTAAAGAGGTCAAGGTTGAGACCTGTATTCAGGAAACACATTTTTTTTTTTTTAAGATTTTATTGATTTATTCAACAGAGAGAGAGAGAGAGATCACAAGTAGGCAGAGAAGTAAGGCAGAGAGAGGGGGAAGCAGGCTCCCCGCTGTGCAGAGAGCCCGATGTGGGGCTTGATCCCAGGACCCTGAGATCACGACCTGAGCTGAAGGTAGAGGCTTAACCCACTGAGCCACCCAGGCGCCCCAGTCATTATTAACATTCTCTATGTTCTCCAACTTATTTCTGAGTGATCCTTTCATCGGTTGCTTTAGGTGAAAGATTTTCAACAAGTTGTACTCTTCCAGTAACCGTCTCAAGAGTGGGTGCTTCATTCTTTTCACTGATTCTCTACCACTGGTTTTTGGGAGGGAATGGGTGTTCTCTTTGCACCTCATTTTCACTTTCTGAGTATTCACTCTCCATCCCTATATTTGAAATTCATGTCGTCAGATGATACTACACATCATCTCGCCTTATTGAAATTATCTAGCTCAAATCCCTATTTCTAATATTTTGAGGACTTTAACTCAGAAAAGACTTGAACACTTAAGTAGGAGTGGTAATAACATGCTTTTGAATGGCTTCAAAATGTCTATTAAATCAATGAGGATCCATATTTTGTTGGGAATGTGATGTTTCTTTTCCAGTTACTGGCATGTGCACTAAATATTCATGTAAATTCTCTCAGTTGTCTTTAAGTTGTACTTCTGTACACAAGAAGGTCATAATTTTGTTACATTAACTGAAACATTGGGTCAAAGACATTTATTACTCATTGATTATCTTTGGGCTTTTCTACATTTTTCTCTTACAGTTAGTCAGAAACCTGTGACTAGTTCTAGCCAATGGACTATGTGTGAAGTGGCATATGTCATGTACAGGCTAAAACATTTAAGAACTAGCATGTCATTTTATAGCCTGTTTCTTTCTCTGATGAACAGCATAAAGATATATGTATTTTGTTGTAAATGCATCTGTCAGCTTAATCTATGGAGGAATACATGGAATAAAACTCTTTATCACATGTTTTTGACTAGGCTAATTAGATATAAACTATTGTTACAATTAAAATGTAGGGGATACTTTTTTTATTACAGCACTGTCCTTTCTTTCCTGATTGAGATGGTGTGATCTCTAGCTCTTATGGTGATAAAGCCTTTCCTTCTTTCTTGTGATGGCAAAGTAAATGATAGTTTACTCTATAATCAGAATCTATGGTCTTTTTTGGGTAATGTTTCCAAGCAACTCTATTGCATTCCCTTAGAGTACTCATATGCTCTCAGCTTCTTAAAGTAGTTAGTACCTAGCTTCTCTTCTCCTGTCTTTCTCTGGTATTTCCTTGCCTTTCTTCATTTTCAGCTGATGGACTTCCTTTTTCTGTTGCTGAGAAAATAGAAACTGTTAGAAGATAATGTGATCCTACTACCTATGTGCCAAAATGCATCTGTGGCATTCTAATTTGCCTTCTCTCCTGTTTCTGTACGTGAACTCTCTATAGTCCAAAAGAATGTTTGTTAAGTCCAAATTTCCCCATCCCCATCATAATAATCCATTTGTCTGTTCAATTTTTTTGGAAAAAAATCTTCTAAAATTATTGTCTTCAATCTTTGAAAATAATTTCTCTCTTCCCATTCTTTTTAAAATTCCCTATAATTAGTTTTATACACAAATTGCTCTTCCAAACTTTTGTCTCAGAGTCACAGATTTCCTCCATGTTCCTAAATGCAATAGTCAATACAGATCGAAATTTTACTTGGTAGATAAACAATATAGAGTGGTAGGCTGATTTCTCCTCTTTAAAATATTTTCTATGTGTAGCTTTCAGAATACTACCCTCTTGGTTTTTCTCTTATGTCAAATCCTATTCTTTCTCAGGCTTCTTAATTATAAATCCCCTTTGTCTTGGCTCTTTCCAGTGTTTCTGGGCTCAGTTCTTATAGCATCTATTTACTTTCTGGTCAGATTCATTCTGGATATTCAGTGTTATTTGTTAAATTTGGTAAGACAGACTTTATTCAGGACCATTATGATAGGTACAGGGACCACTGCAATGAGATTTTACTTTGGGGGGAGATACTGGGGTGAACTCTGAATAGAGCATGGGCGGGTGGAAATTTATAGCCTAGGAGTAGGGTGGAGGTTGGTGGATAGAAAATTCCTAAGAGGAAACATCAGAGATAAGGGGGGGTATTGGTTAACCCTCCCTAACAGGATTCTTGCTGAGGACAGACCAGGGTGGTCAGATATAATCTGGGGGTTGGTGAAGGATGAGGGACCAAGGCTGATAAACAGGGTAATAAGATATTGAAAATGGGGGGTTCTGGTTAAACTGAATTAGTAGGGTTTTGCTAAAACAAGATTTACAAGGAAGTACACAGATAGGTCCAGAAAATTTAGGAGGTTGACTCAAGTTTGATCAAAGAATATTTATTAGCACTTAAAAACATGTTTATGATTCCCAAATGTATATCTTTAGATTGGACCTCTATTCTGAACTCTAGGCATATATTTAGGTAGTCTCTTGATGTTCTCAGTTTGATTCTAATAGACATTATAAAACCCAATAGTCATTCAGGAAAATAGACTGGTGAACAGTCTATCATATTTTAATGCATCATATGAAAACTTAGCCATCTAAGTCAGTGGGGCAAACGAGGAGATAAATGGTCACACATTGGCTCTTCAGTGATTTGGTCTGAAAATGATACACATGATTTTCAATCACAACCCTTCAGCATAACTAATCACCTTGGGCCTGCCTAAATCCAAGAGGGCTGGCAAATCAGGAGAGCACATAGAGTTTTGGTGAGCAGTAAATGTCTCAGCTACATGAGTATTCTCGCAACTCATATCAACTCTGAGAACTGCTTTGGTATTTCCAACTGCATTGTGATATTTTCACACAGATGTGTTTTAGCCATCTTAACAAAGTCCACAACTTAACAAAAAGTTAACAACAAAGTTAAAATGGAAATCTCGAACTCCTGTCCCACTCAAACATACCCCACTTCCTGTGTTCACCATTCTAGTCAGTTGCATATTTACTTGAGCCACAGATCTGAGTTAGCTCTGTCTTATTTCCCTCATTTTTTTTTTTTTAGATTTTATTTATTTATTTGACAGAGAGATCACAAGTGGCAGAGAGTCAGACAGAGAGAGAGGGGGAAGCAGGCTCCCCGCTGAGCAGAAAGCCCGATGCGGGGCTCGATCCCAGGACCCCGAGATCATGACCTGAACCGAAGGCAGCAGCTTAATCCACTGAGCCACCCAGGTGCCCCTCCCTCATTTTTTATAACCTATCCAACATGCATGATTCTACTTTTTAAAAATATGTATTTCATCAATTTTTTTGTCATGGTATGTACAACATAGACTAAGCCACCATTAGGTTGTAACAAGACATCTACAGTAGTCTTCTAACATGTCTTCTTGTTTCTTTTCTTACTTTTCTAAAATCGATGCTTCTCACAGAAAGTACTCTCAGTATAATGAAAATAACAGCATGGATTCTCATTTAAACCAAGAAGGTGACCATGTTCTTTAATACTAATGACCAAGTGTCTGACTTGTTGCTAATTGCTGGTCATAGATACTAACATTAATTCTATGCTTACTTACAACATATACCATTTTTTTTAACCCCCCTCCCCCCATTAACCCTCAGTTTGCTTTGTGAGATTAAGAGTCACTTATGGTTTGTGTCCCTCCCAATCCCATCTTGTTTCATTTACTCTTCTCCTACCCCCTTAACCCACCATGTTGCATCTCCTCTCCAACATATACCATTTTTACAATAGTTTATAAGAGATAACATTTATGGAGTTTAAAAATGGAAACATGCTATTATTCATTTTTGCAAACTGGGCCATCTTCTAGTGATAAAAATCCCTGAAAGTTTTCTAATGTTGAATTTTTCAGTTATTTATTCAATGTTGATATATATTTTGAAGGTCAAATGAGCCAAATCCTTGATTAGATTCTGCCAGTTATAAGGTAGAATATAAAGATAGTAGCATGCACTCTGGAATCAAGCACTGGAAAAATCTAATCTGTAGAGATCTAGTGCAAGATAAATCAGATGAGCATTGGAGATGGCAACTGGAGAAAGGGTACTCCAGGAGCCTGGTAAGCAAGACAGAGGACCTTCGAGGTCCTCTTCTGGGAGCCTCATAAGTGACCAAGATACATAGGAGCCAGGAAGAAAATGACTTTTCTTCCTTCATGTTTGTCCTCTATTGACCAGGATTAACATTGTACCGGGTGATAAAGTAGAAGTTTTAACAAACTATATCTTTGTTATCACAGAGGAGG
The DNA here is from genome assembly GCF_002288905.1 of Enhydra lutris kenyoni. Lineage (NCBI taxonomy): Eukaryota > Metazoa > Chordata > Mammalia > Carnivora > Mustelidae > Enhydra > Enhydra lutris. The sequence continues at coordinate 43,018,917 of NW_019154086.1, forward strand.
CAAATCAGAGTGAATTAGGAGCTGAGAGGTAATAAATTGCTAATTTGGCTTCTCACTTTCCATGTACATCTTTTTTGTTTTTGTTTTTTTAAAAACCACCATTGGAACTTCCATACCACAACCAAACAATGCTGTATTTATTCCTAATGAGATACAGCCATTCTTCTCTTAACTGATGAATTTCTCACCTTTCTGTTATAAAAAAAGATATAAAGTTTCAACAGGTATTGTAGCCATCACGATGACTATATCAATTTCTCCTTAAATTTCTTTACAGCCTCCATGAATACCCTGGCAGTTTGTTAAAAATTAAACATGTACCTACAATGTAATCTTGCTATTCCATTCATGGGTATTGGCCTAGGAAGAGAAATAATAATAGATATTCATAGAAAGATTTAGTTTATATGGTAAAAAACTGGAATCAACCTGGATGTCCATTAACATGTGACTAAAGAAACAAATTATGATATGTGTATAAATAATGGAAAACTACTCAGCAAAAAAAGAAACTATTGATGCAAGACATGATGATATGTGCTGATCTCCAAATGTTGAGTGAAAGAAGCCAGGCAAAGGCAAGTATATATAATATGGATCCATTTTTAAAAATATGGGTAATGGAAACTAATGTATAGTCACTCAAAGTAGATTAGTGTTTTCCTGAAGAAAAGAGATAACCGAAGAGAGGATCAAAAAAGCACACAAGGAAATTTTAGAAGTGACAGATATGTCCATTATCTTGATTATTGTAATGGTTCTATAAATGTACATTAAAACAAGTAAAATTGTACACATTAAATATTGCCTTTTATTGTACATCAATTGTACCTCAATAACACTGTTAAACTACTATTGATAAGTAATATAAAAAGTCAAAATCTAATTCAGTGGTTTTACAACTATTTCTTATCTATGAGGAAAGCAGTGACATGGGAAAATCACTAAAGAAGAAAAAACAGAATGCTATTTGTTAGAGTAAAAGCAACTAAAATTCTGCATGAATATTGTATTATTTTCTCCTAAGAGCAATAGAGCATAAATAAATTTAATGGAAAGCCAGCATAACAAAGAACATAAAATACATGTGTGCTAATAGGAAAATATTGAGCTTCAGATAGTTCTCCCTTCCTTTGACAAACATGAAGCTAAAACGTTCTTTACCAAAGCTGTTTTATAATAACATTCCTTGATGAACCAAAGTCTGCTTCTATACACCAATACATGAATACAGTCACTATGATTGTGTTTTATGTAATATTGTTATTGACAAAATATTTCTGACATAAGACTTTGCTATAAGAGGAAAATCTACATTGATCATAAATCATGGCAATAGACCTGCCAGCATAAGTATTTTAGATTTTATTTATTCTGGGTTTTTATTTATTGCCTGAAGAAGTCAAAACAAAAAACAGTTCACCTCCTGAGTTAATTTGTGTTGACAAGGAGCACTATAATACTAAACAGAAACCAGAGTAAGTCTGTGTTGTGGGGTGGGAGTGGAGAAGAGAGGAAGAGAGACAACAGTAATAAAACCTTTATCAATAGAGGGCCTTTAAAAATTATTATTTTGGGTACCTGGGTGGCTTAGTTGGTTAAGCATATGCCTTTGGCTCAGGTCATGATCTCAGGGTCCTGGGATTGAGCCCCACATTGGGCTCCCTGCTCTGCGGGAAGCCTGCTTCTCCCTCTCCTCCCCACTTGAGCTCTCAGACACAATCTCTGTCTCTCTCAAATACATAAATAAAATATTTTAAAAAGTAAAAATGATTCTTTTATACTTTATGGTGGTTAATATTTAAAGATTTTTTTCCATAATAAAAATAAAGATTAGATGAAATCAAATGTATGAAAACACTTTATAAAATATTTTGTGTTATAAGTATTATATTTATATGGTACCAAACAAAGTGAGAATTTGGACAAGTATCTGCATTTTTCCTTAAATAAAATTCAAATTAATTAAAATGTATATAATGATATAAGATAAATAAAACATACATTAATATCTATTAATAATTAGCAGAAAAAGATTATTATGCAATGTTTAAGAAGAGCCTGAATAATGCACTGTATACTAAAGTATACTTATGTATTATATATATGATTAAACTTAACTTCTACAGTTTCTTCTAATTCTTATGTGACTTTTCTTCACTGAGCAGGCAATTAAGTTTATAAAATAATCTAGATTTTCTGTAGAACATGCAAAAATAAACTGTCATTTTCTTTCCCTCCTCTTTTTTTTTTTTTAAGATTTTGTTTATTTATTTGACAGAGAGAGAACACAAGTAGGCAGAGAAGCAGGCAGAGTGAGAGGGGGAAGAAGGCTCCCCGCTGAGCAGAGAGCCTGATGCGGGGCTCTATCCCAGGACCCTGAGATTATGACCTGAGCCGAAGGCAGAGGCTTAACCACTGAGCCACCCAGGCGCCTGCTTCCCTTTTTCTAAGGTACTATAAGAGATTTTGTGGGAGAAGTCAGGGAACTTTATCATGTATCAAGGAGTTCAGTACAGGTCCATGCATTACCCAGTAAGGCTAAGTGATTGATAGCTATAGAACTAAACTAGTATTTATAATGTACATATACGTCACAGACTTTCAACTTTTATATTTTCAATTCATACCTAATTCTTTTTAAATGTTTCTGGTAGATTTTTAAAACTAGGGATTCTTAGTATGTCTATTGTAAGTGGGGACAGATCCCCCCACATTAGGTTAGATCCATTAGGAGCTCTTTCAAGTTAGTTTCCATGTCATTTGACATTGCCCCAATTTTACTTTTATGTACTTCCTGACTTTTTGGTGCTACAAGAAGCTCTGGGGTTATCCTGTATTTCCTTGAAGCTCCAGCCCTAAAAGTGGACATTTGTCTTTAGAGCTTTGGGTACTTCTGGTCGCTCACAGTGTTTGGAAGCTAAGATCTGGACAGTGGGTGTGCCTGTTGCTCCTGGGGTGACTGTTTCCGTTCCATCTCCAGAGACAGAGCTAGGAAATAACCCGTGTGGACGGTCTTGCATACAAAACACTGCATTTAATTCTGTGTCTCTACATTTCCAGAAATTTTAAGATAAACATGAGTGGATACCGATATCTTCTATTCTGATCCAGTACCACAGGGTTCAATCTAACCTTCCCGCCTGTAAGCTTTCTAACTTCTTTCTCAGACGGTGAAATGCCTGGCTCATAATATTTACATCTTTTTGTATTCATGTCTTCAACCCTACTACATAAGTCAGATTGTTTCTTAATTGCTAACTAGTACTGCTTGGGAAAACAAAACAAAACAAACCTAGAATATAATTTCTTTTTGGTAAAAACTTTCATCTCAGAGTGTCCAGTTAAAACACTGTTTTTTTGGAGTTACTTAGGTCAGCTACTTAATTCCTACCTTTTGATGGAGTTTATAATATATTTGTAATATAATTAGATTCATTTGTCATAATATTCAGCCCTTCTTGTTATACCCCTGGATGATTTGTTTTTAATTTTTATTCAGCAAAGTTTATTGTTTGTGACCAACAATTCCATGATTTTTGACAAATATATAGTCATACCTAGGGCTAGGCTAGAGTTATTATCTACCACCATTATCCAAAACAATAGCATCACCCTAAAAATTTCCTTATGTGACACCTTTGTGGTTAATTCTTACCTCCAACTCCTGTTCTGCACCAGTAAATTTAATTTTCCAGAATGTTATGTAAATGAAATCACAAAACACTTTGTCTAGTTCTAGGTAATGATGAATAAAGTTCATGTAAATATTGCCATACAGGCTTTTGTGTGAACATAATTTTCATTCCATTAGGTATGTATATAGGAGTAGGATTATAGCACCATATATTGTTTGTAAAAAAAACTACTGAACTTTTTTTTTTTTTCCCCAAGTGGCTATACCATTTGTGTTCCCACTGGTAATGGATGAGATTTCTAGTTTATTTACATCATTGTCAGCATTTAGAATTATCAGGGTATTATTTTTATTTTTTGTTTTTGTTTTAACCTTTCTAGTAAATGTTTAGTGATATAATACCTTTTTTTTTTTTTCTGCCTTTCACTAATGACCATAGTTTTTGACCATCTTTTTTGTACTGATTGGCCAATTATATATCTTCTTTGGTGATGTACTGTTCAAACCTTTTGCCCCCCTGGGTTGTTTTCTTTGTATTACTTAGTTTTAAGATTCCTTTAAATATTATAAGCTTTTTACAGAAATGAGTTTTAAAACTGTTTTCTTCCAGTTTGTTGCTACTTTTTTCCAAACCTTAATATCTTTAAGAACAGAAGTTTTTAGTTTTTATATTGCTAATTTTGTCCTTTATTTCTATAACATCCTATAAGTTTCTGTTGTAAGAAATCTTTGCCTAAGTAATGGTTACAAATGTTTTCTGCTATATATTCCTCCAGAAGTATTATAGTCTTAACTCTTACATTTAGGTCTAGGATACATTTTGAGTTAAATGTTTTTATTATAGTATGGGTAAAGGATCAAGATTCATTCTTTTATATAAAACTAATTTCCCAGTACTATTTGTTGGGAAACAAAAAGACAAAAAAACAAAAACCTTCTGTTTCCCTATTCGATTACTTTGGCATTACATCAAATATCAATTGACTAGATATGTTTGGAATTAATTCTGTACTCTATGCTGGCCTATCGATTTACCTAACAATTTGCCAATAACACTCTCTTGATCGTACTTTTATAGTAATTCTTAAAATTAGATACTGTGAAAGTTCCAGCTTCATTAATCCTCTTAAAATTTGTTTTGTGTATTTTAAGTCCTGGCAAGTTACATGTAAATTTTATTTTTTATTTTTTTTTAAAGATTTTATTTATCTATTTGACAGACATCACAAGAGGCAGAGAGGCAGGCAGAGAGAGAGGAGGAAGCAGGCTCCCTGCTGAGCAGAGAGCCCGATGCAGGGCTCGATCCCAGGACCCTGAGATCATGACCTGAGCCGAACGCTGAGGCTTTAACCCACTGAGCCACCCAGGCACCCCTACATGTAAATTTTAAAATACACTAGAAAATTTCTATTTAAAAAGAGGATGTTGGATTTTTTATTTTGATTGTAATAAATCTGCACATCAATTTGGGAGGATTGACCTCTTAACAATATTGAGGTTTCCAAACTGTGAATGTGGCATATCTCTATTTATTTAGATCTTATTTAAATTCTCAGTAATATGTTATAGTTTTTGAAGCATAATTCCTACATATGTTTTTAAAAAGGTAACCTTAAATTCATGCTTTTGGTGATATTTTAAATCCCATTTTGTTAAATTTCCAACTCTGTAAGCAGCACATAAAGTCTGATTAATTTTTATGGTGACCTTATGTAGTCTTGCTAGACTCAATTATTTTAGTAGGCAATTTGTTACCTTTTCATAGGAAGGGTTTTACTTTTTCCTTTCCTATCTGTACATTTTTTTTTCTTTTTCCTATGGACAGAAAACATTGGAAATGTCCTGATGGTTATCATTTTTTATTTAGTCAGTGTCAGAAATATTTTGGAATTCTTCCTTTAGGAATATCTTATTTTTAATTTCTTTTTGAACAGATATGAAACGTAAGTTCTTAGAAGTAAGGTATCGATCAAAGCTTTGGGAAGGAAGGCCAATATCTATAATGACCCATGTTACGTTTACTCCATTGTCTTAAATGCAGTAAGTGGAAAATGGCCACAGGAATCCTTCCACTTTATATTTATTATAGAAATAGTCAACATGACAAATATATACAATATGAAAATTTTCAGTTACATAGATTGATCCTGTTTTTATGCACTCATTCCTAGGTGGATTTTAGTCCATTAGTTAGCTTAAAAATATAGATGATCTTTTTCTCACTTTGAACATCATGCTACCAATTTTGAGGACATGCCATCAAAGGATATTGCTCTGCCTCAGGCTGAGACTTAGCCTTCAGGTTGAGAGAGGAGGAAGCCCCTTGTACACATCTGCAGTGACAGCAGGTGACATGGGACCATGATAGCTAAGAGTCTTAAATTCTATAGGGGCAGGTGCCTTTTTAATGGTTGGTCCTCCAAAGAGTATTGCTTTTCACGCCTTTACTGTGACTGGCTGTAAATACGTTCCGAAATATGCTTGACACATGGAATGAGGGGCTCCTGGGTAGCTCAGTGGGTTAAGTCTCTGCCTTCGGCTCAGGTCATGATCTCAAGGTCCTGGGATGGAGCCCTGTATCAGGCTGTCTGCTCAGCAGGAAGGCTGCTTCCCCCTCTCTCTCTGCCTGCCTGTCTGCCTACTTGTGATCTCTTTCTCTCTGTCAAATAAATAAATCTTTTAAAAAAAGACACATATTATGATTCTTCTGTTGTCACATATCAGTTGAAGTTTTTACAGTTATGCAAATTAGACAACTCCTGCTCTGATATTCACATTCTATGACCATCTATGACCATGATTTAGATATACCACCGATGCTTCTACACGTTTTATAATATCAGACAACAATCTAACTTTATTAAATGTATGAAATTTTAGGGGCGCCTGGGTGGCTCAGTGGGTTAAAGCCTCTGCCTTCAGCTCAGGTCATGATCTCAGGGTCCTGGGATCGGAGCCCCGCATCCGGTTCTCTGCTCAGCAGGGAGCCTGCTTCCTCCTCTCTCTCTGCCTGCCTCTCTGCCTACTTGTGATCTCTGTCAAATAAATAAATAAAATATTTTTAAAAAGTGTATGCAATTTTATTGAAATTGTTTAATAACAACTGTATATTTGTTTGTGTCCAGATACATTTACATATTTTCCAAATATGTCCAAACGCATATTATTATAGCCAATATGATCATTTTTATAAACTTCATGAAACTGTCATTCATCTGCTCTTACAATGAAACTTTAATTTTTTTCTGTTACCTTTTTAGAGCAGTTGATCAAAATAATAAACTCTTCTCGGTATTATTCTATTGTGACAAAGTTGTTTTTTTATTTTGGATTGTAAATTTGCAGATTGTAGTGAAGAAAGTAAGAAAGAAACTTGGGTGTTTTTGTATATTGTTGTTATATTAGTTGGCTTTTTCCTCCTTTAACTTATTCATCCAAGATTACCAATAATTTATCTCATGAAGTCATTTAACTCCTTTCTTTAACTCCTCCATTTAATTAAAGAGCAGCTTGGTACTTGCTTTCAGGCTATTTCTAAACATTAATTCTCTAGAAAGTTCTCAATGCCAGTAATATTTGCTTTATATTAAAATGATTTCTAATTAAATCCTCAATTTTTAAATTTACATATGAATGTTAAGGAATAGATTTTATTATCATAGCTAATTTTTGCTTCATTTACATTCGTACCAAAGGGAAAATCTGTCCCTATCTCCATGTAAGTTAAGTACAATGGGTGCTTATGTGTTTACAAGCAAAACTCAGTCTGGTTTGTTTTCATTCATTCTACCTTGTTTAATACAATAAACAAAATCAAATCACAGGACCTAAAAATGTGAGTCTTTGTGCTTGCATGTACGTGTGTGTGGTGTGAATATATCTGCACACATGTAGCAACAACATTCTACTTCAGTATCCTGAAAGCTGATAGGCATGGCAGACAACAATGAGTAAGTTCATGAACTCTCATCCAGGTCACACTTATATAGGCTATTTAAAGAAAGCCAATGGTCTTGATGAAGGATTAGCATATATGAACACTGACTAAGCTTAATTCTCTGTTGTGAATACCCGAGCACAATTTCCAGTAGGAATCTGTCTGTCCTTTTCAAAGACTGCTCATAAGATACTTTCCACACATTTAAACAGAAATGTATGTGCTTTACTAATACTTTATGCATTTCTTGTTTTATCTCCCATTCAGTGAAACTGTAATAATTCTTGTCCTTTTTGTTTCACTACTACATTGAAGTAGTTCTTCTAGATTCTTCTAAGTTAGGGTTATATTTTGCCATTTCTGTGTTCTCAGCTCCTAGCCTGTGTCTGAGAAATTTTTAATAAATATTGACTTACTCATAAAATGTATTAAAGTTATTTCTATAAAATAAAATTATAAAGATGAAAACGGTTTTAATTGTTTATTTTAACAATTGTAATAAATTTATAATATAATAAAATATAATATTTTAATATAATAATAAAATTATAAAGATGAAAATGGTTTTGTTTATTTTAACAATTCTAGACAAATAATAAGATTTAGTAAACAAGTTTCTTGCTTATCTACTTGCTTTAATACCAGTTTTAAGGCTTAGGTCATGATTTATATTTATAATAAAATAAATCATTTGAGAAAAAATGAATATGTTTGTTATTAAATTGCCAAACAGTTGTCTTAGGCATTTAAAACGAGCAGTGCAAAACATGTGACAAAGAGAAGTAAAATGTTTGGATTAGAGATTTGGAAATATACATAAACTAAAGATAGAAAAAATGTTTTTGAAATAATTTATTTTACTCTACTGTAAGTATGAACAGATGTAGAAATAATTCCCTAGCCATTGCAGTTAACTTCAAACTTGGAATTATAAAAATGTCAAAATGTATTGACTTTTAAGGAACATAACAGAAGTTTATTTTCTTCTAATGGAGATTTATGGAGTCAAAATTTATTAGTTAAAAAGATGAGCTCCCTCAACAAATTCTCATATGAATATTCTAATAATCACATGCATACAATAAACAAGAAGTTAAAAGCTGATGATTAAAAAATGGGGAAAAAAGGCTTTTCAATGTGGCTATACATGCATTGTATAAGCATGTATAATTCAAAAAGTATAATTAGTAAATAAATTGATTAACTAGAAAACAGCAAAAGCCACAGCACTGTATTGATTGATTTTAAATAAAGACTTGGATCATCTAAAAATAATACATAAATTATTCATTTAATAATTATTAACTTAAATAATTCAGTAACACCTGAATTATTAATTTAATCAATTTTAATAAATGATTATTCTTTTTAAGAGGCTGAACATTTTCATATATGTAACTGTCAGTAGAACTGATAGCATAGAGCAGGCTGTGGAAGCTGGACTCTGTGTTGTAATCCAGTTTTTATTATTCACTAACTTTAACTTTCTTTGGTTAGTTTACACAGCTTCTCAGGTTTTCTCATGTGTAAAATGGGATGAAATACTCCCTGCCTTATAACATCATGTTAAATGTAGTAATATATATAATATACAAAGAGTAGCATTTAGTGTATAATAAATCATTAATAAATATTCACCTTTTTTTTTTTAATTATTTCCACTTGGCTCTGACGTCCCAAATTTATCACTACTATGATTATAGTTAGATATATTTGTATTTTTGATAAGTTTAAATAGTGGTTATGTTAATTTAAACAATATTCATAATTTATGCAAAATTATGAGTAACCAATTCAAATATTAACCAGAAACTTTCACATGAGGTTTTGGATTACTTAAGTAAAGTTCACATTCTAGCTGTCTATGATCTATCCTAACAGTGTTAGTCATATTTTATATACATTAACAAGCCATAAGAATCCATTACACAGGAAGGGTATCAAAGGAAAGTAATATACCATATGAAATAATGATTTTTATATTAGGTAATTTTCAAATTCTTGATGTCATGATTTACTCGTTGACAGTATTTGATAATTGAGACTTAATTATCATGAAGGATTTGTGGGGGGACAAATCTTTAAAGAATTAATTTTCTAACTAATCATCAGTCACATATAACAATTTGACTTGGTTAATATTTAAAACCTTCCCCATACAAAACGAGTGATGAAACACTGAAATGAGAAGAAAGAAAATTAACAGATTCTGGGAGAAAAGGAAGAAATAGAGGGAAGTAGAAAGACAATAGTATAATTTTAAAAATCATTAAACAAATACATTAAATTTTAAATATACTTGTCCCCATTTTGAAAGACAATAACAGTAACAGATTTTTTTCCAGATACTATAAAATAGCTATGTTGACAGTCTGCATTTTGAGATATTTATAATTTGTGCCTGATTCCTGCTACTAAGTTGAAGTGGGTATCATTTTTATTTTAAATTATTATTTTTATTTTTTTAAAATTTTTGTGCACTTTTTATTATGTTAGTCACCATACAGTACATCATTAGTTTTTGATGTAGTGTTTCATGATTCATTGTTTCTGTATAATACCCAGTGCTCCATGCAATACATGCCCTCCTTAATACCCATCACTGTGCTAACCCACCCCCTCAACCCTTCTTCCCTCTAAAACCCTCAGTTTGTTTCCCAGTGTCCATAGTCTCTTATGGCTCATCTCCCCTCCCATTCCACCCTCCCCGCCTTCATTTCCCCCTTCCTTTTCCTAATGTCCTCCATGCTACTCCTTATGTTCCATAAATAAGTGAAAGCATATGATAATTGACTTTCTCTGCTTGACTTATTTCACTTAGCATACTCTTTTCCAGTTCCATCCATGTTGTTGCAAAAGTTAGGTGTTCTTCCTTTCTGATGTCTGAGTAATATTCCATTATATATATGAGCCATATCTTCTTTATCCATTTGTCTGTTGAAGGGCATCTCACTCAACTCTTTCCATAGTCTGGCTATTGTTGACATTGCTGCTGTGAACATTGGGGTGCATGTGGCCCTTCTTTTCACTCATCTGTATCTTTAGGGTAAATGCCTGGTAGTGCAATTGCTGGGTCATAGGGTAGCTCTATTTTTAAATTTTTGAGGAACCTCCACTCTGTTTTCCAAAGTGGTTGTATCAACTTCCATTCCCACCAACAGTGTAAGAGGGTTCCCCTTTCTTCACATCCTTGCCAACATTTGTTGTTTCTTGCCTTGTCAATTTTTGCCATTCTAACTGGTGTAAGGTGATACCTCAATTTGGTTTTTTTTGATCTGAATTTCCCTGTAGTCTAATGATGATGAACATTTTTATCATGTGTCTGTTAGCCATTTGTATGTCTTCTCTGACGAAGTATCTGCTCATATTTTCTGCCCATTTTTTAACTTGATTATTTGTTTTCTGGGTGTTGAGTTTGAGAAGTTCTTTATAGATCTTGAATAATAGCCCTTTATCAGTCATTTGCAAATATCTTCTCCCATTCTGTGGGTTGCCTCTTTGATTTGTTGACTGTTTCCTTTGCTCTGCAAAAGCTTTTGATTTTGATGAAGTCCCAGAAGTTCATTTTCCCTTCTGTTTCCCTTTGGAGATGTGTCTTGAAAGAAGTTGCTCTGGCCAGTGTTGAAGAGGTTGCTGCCTATGTTCTCCTCTAGATTTTGATGGATTCCTCACATTGAAATCTCACATTGAAATCTTTTAGCCATTTAGAATTTATCTATGTGTATGATGTAAGAGAATGTTCAAGTTTCATTCTTATGTATATAGCTGTCCAATTTTCCCAGCACCATTTATTGAAGGGACTGTCTTTTTTTCCATTGAACTTATACAGCAGTTCAGTAATGTGGCAGGATAAAAAAATTCAATGCACAGAAATCAGTTGCTTTCCTCTACACTAACAATGTAACCACAGAAAGAGAAATTAGGGAATCAATTCCATTTACAGGAAGACTAAAGAGGTGAGGGATCTGCACTCTAGAAACTACAGAACACTTATGTAAGAAATTGAAAAAGATACAAAAAGATGGAAAAAACATTCCATGCTCATGGATCGGAAGAATAAACATTGTTAAAATGTCTATGCTGCCCAGAGCAATCTATACTTTCAGTGCCATCCCAATCAAAATGCCAATGGCATTTTTCAAAGTGCTGGAACAAACAATCCTAAAATTTGTATGGAACCAGAAAAGACCCTGAATCACCAAGGAAATACTGAAAAAGAAAAAGTTGGAGGCATCACATTGCCTGATTTCAAGCTATATTACAAGTTATGATCACCACGACAGCATGTTACTGACACAAAAACAGACATATAGATCAATGGAATAGAATAGAGAGCCCGGCTGTGGACCCTCAACTCTATGGTCAGCTAGTTTTCGACAAAGCAGGAAAAAATATCCAGTGAAGTGGGTGTCTTTATACCTATTCTTTTGCAGTCGTAAGCCAAGCAATTCATTGGAATGTCAGATATTCTGTTCTTAACATAGTCCTAAGGGAAGTATAGGAATTAAGGAAGAGAGGTGAATACACAAAGACTCGTTGTAGGAAGGTTTCTATTTTAAAATCCATTTCAAGTTAAGGTATATTTAGTTTCTGGGTCTAAAATGCCACACCACAAGGGTATCCGTTGACAGAGTCCTGTATTTTACACAACAGAGTTTTTCAACCATTTTTTGACCATTTTAACCATATATGCTTCTTAGTTGTGCTACTAAATTTTGATCAATGTATATACGATCTTCTTTTTCCAGAACTCAGCATGGTTCTGATACATGTCAGCACTAAATTGAACCGATTCTTAAAATTATAAAGAGTAATTTACCACTTACAAAAAGGAGTTGCTTAATTTCAAGGCCATAAAAAGTTCATATATAGAACATGTGTGAATTCTATTTCATACATTTTGCATAAACAAACAAAAAAGATTGAAGAGTCCAGTTTTAATAGCAAAGTGAATAAGCAAACAATTTATTAGTTATTTGTCATGTTATTTTTTTGAGCACCTGTTGGGGGAAAATGTTAAGTTAAATGTGGAGGCAATATGTAATATGTAAAATATATAATATATAAAATTTTGGTGCCATCTCATAGTGTTTTGCTTCCTGTGGAGATGGACCAATTGTGAGCTATACTCATAAATTCTGATTCAATTCAACAAATATTTAATTCAGTTATTTATTATCATAGCCCTTAATGATTAGTGTCATGATGAGTCCTAAGTTGAAGAAAACTGTGGGCCAAACTAGACGCCAGAATGGAGAGGCAAATATGTACAACCAATGGGGAAGAACAACACAGCAGTCCTTTCCTCCTCATTTCTTTGGACAGTTCTTTAGCCCTAGGATCTGGACTAATGATATCTCATGGCCATTAGTCAAATCTTGTGTCAAAATACATAAGCATTGTGGGGTGCCTAACTGCCTCAGTTGGAAGAACATGTGACTTTTGATTTCAGGGTTTTAAGTTTGAGTCCCATGTTGGGTGTAGGGATTACTTTAAAATCTTTAAAAAAGTAAAAAAAAAAAAAAAAAAAGAAAGAAAAGCATAGGCATTGTTTCCATATCGGACCAGAGACCTTCCCTGAAATGAAAGTTCTCTCCTCTGTGTCACTAACTCCTTTAGCCATTTGAAGAAGAACCATCTCTGTTAGGAGATAGTGACCATAACCCAGATCAAACACAAGTGGAGAGAAAGAGGATCCATGATACTTGAAACAAAGTTTTCCTTCCATTATGGAACCATCGAGGTTCTCTTTTATACTTAAGCTGATTTGAGTAGCCTTTCTGTCACTAGCAACTTAAAAAGTCAACTTTAAAAGTTTTAGGAAGCAAATGTGGGTAGGATCTGAAGGTCAATTTGAGATAAAATGTTGGGAGGGACTGATAAAACAGCAAAACAGTATTAGCTTTAGAGGAATCTCTCATTCAGTCCTAATAAATTTATATGGACAGCTGGCTATATTGGATTGCCTCTTTAAAAATGCCACAGTTCTCTTTCTGATAATTTTACCTGCGTGGTTTCAAAGCACTGTCCTCCAGCTCTTGCTCCTGATTCTACTAGCCTAGTTCTTTCTATGTATTCTTCATATGCAAAATATAGGTAAATATAAAAATATTCAACTTGTATCCATCTCTATGTATATATGCACATATTTGTATTTTGTATTAATTTTGCTATCAGATTTCTCGCCCATTTATCATTCCAAAATATAATGAAATATCTGCCTGCCTATATATCTGCCGTCTTCCTCTCTTCCTTCTTTCCTTCCTTCCCCTCTTTCCATCATTACCCTCCTCCCTCTCTCTCTCTCTTCCTCCCTCTCTCTCTTCTGTTTATGGTTATATAATTTATCAAGCACCATTTGTTCAAAAGCTCTCATTCCTGCATTGGATTGCTTTTCATCTATGTCCAAATCAGTTTGGCAGGTTTGTGTTAGTTTCTAATTACATTCTCTACAGGTTTTCCCTGCTATCCAAAAGTAGAGCATTCCTATGAAATTTTTCATAAGCTAAAATGATATAAAGCCAAGAAGCAAATATTATTAATAAGAAAAAATTTTTGAGTGTTCCCTGACCCAAAAATAACTCCTCTTAAGCTTTTCTGATAACTTAGGAAACATCTTGCTAACAGATGCACAAAATAAGTGGAGATAAAGCACAGATGCTCACAGACACGGTTCAAAGCTATAATGGCTTGATGCTGAGATGCTGAGTGTAGGTCCCAGGAAAGGAGCTGGGCGGAGCACCTCTCCGGCTTAGGGTACCTGCTGCCCCACACCAGTTTACTGCAAAACAAATGCTGAATAGTATTATTGCTTTTTTGTTTTATAAAAGTGAATATCCTCTTCAGATTTCTTTTGGTTGGTGAAAATGGATAGTAATCTGGGTCTTTTGTAAAAGTGAAATGACATAATACAAACTTTTGATGAGCAAGGGATACCTGTACATCACTCTATTGATCTATGTGTCTATCCATTCACCATTCTCAGTCTTGATTACTATAGTTTTATGAAATTGTATAAAGGTATTTCCCTCATTTTCTTACCTTTCAAAATTGTTTTAGCTATTCTAGTACCTTTGACTTTATATATAAATTTTAGTAAAAGTTCATCTATATAAAAAAAAAATCTTGTTGGGCATTTGATAAGAATCACTTTAAACCAATGTATCAATTTGGGAAAATTGGCATCTTTACTATGTTGAGTCTTCCAATCCATGAAAGATTATTTCTGTCCATTTATTTGGACAATTTTTAAATTTCTTTTGTCAGTGTTTTATAGCTTTCAGCATAAGTATCCTAGACATGTTTTGTTAGATTTATACCTATATACTTTTTTGAACAATTATAAATAGTACTGTATTTTTAATTTTGGTGCCCATATTATCATTGCTACGATATAAAAATGCAATTGATTTTTTGAATGCTTATCTGACATTTTGTGACCTTGTTGAATTCACTTATTAGTTCTAGAAGTTGGTTTGTTTTTTTAGATTACCTGGGGATCTATAGCGTGGCATATCATTAGAAGTCTATTAGGTTTGCAATATGGGTTTAAATTGAAGCACATTTTGGACAAATATTGAGCCTTGCAATGCAAGAATCATCAAGCTAAGCAGTCCTAAAGTGAATATAAATTTTGCATCAAGGAGTTTCAGAATTCTTTTTCAAAAGTATTCTCCAGATTTTATTCAAATTTTAGTATAGAAGATATCATAAAAATTATTAACCTAAAGTCTAAATAATTGCATTTTAACTAGCTAGGTCGATAACAGTATATATAGAGATAAATATTTTGGACTTTTTTATAGATAAGATTTCTAATTCATTTAAAAAACAATGTAAACCCATAGAATATTTTATAAACTTATGGTGCAGGGTGAATATATTTATGGCGTTAAATCTGAATGCATATAGGCATACTCTTTTACAATATTACCAAATATTGATAACTGAAGAAAATTACCTTTCTTGAACATTCAAGTTCCTGACCACAATTTTATTTCCAAACACGTTTCTTTTGTCAGTAGCCTCACTATGGTAATGTACTTTTTTTTTTTTTAAGATTTTATTTATTTATTTGACAGAGAGATCACAAGTAGGCATAGAGGCAGGCAGAGAGGGAGGAATGGAAGCAGACTCCCTGCTGAGCAGAGAACCCGATGTGGGGCTCGATCCCAGGACCCTGGGATCATGACCTGAGCCAAAGGCAGAGGCTTTAACCCACTGAGCCACCCAGGCACCCCTGTACTTTTTTTTCTTTAGAGGATAGATGGGGAATTTTAAATAGACAGAAACTATGTATTATAATCAGGGATAATAGTACACTATGTACCTACTTCACAATTCTTTCCTGCAAAAGACCTACCTGCCTCACCTCTGTTTAGAATGACCATATCCTCACCTGTATGAGGTGAATGTAGCAGGTAATTGCTGGTGCATTATTTCTTTGAGCCTCCTCTTGGATCAATGATGCTTAAACTCAAAACCTAGAAATTCCAAAGGGAGTAGAACCCTCGATAGAACCCATGAATGTTAGCAATGTGAACGAAATGCTTTGCAAAGCATTTTTCCCATAAATGTCCTTCCTCATTCGGTTATAGATAAACTTGACTAGTTTTCTGTAAAAAGTTAGGAATTTCTTAAGGAAGGCATTTTTAGATGATGCAGATTTTAATACTTTACTCCAATTACTGTATAAATTTGGTGATTCATTTTCATTTAACAAATTATGATATGGCTTTCCAAAATGCCAAATGTTTCTATAAGATTAGAATCCATATGCTTGAAAATTATCTCTTATTTAGTTAGAAAACGTCAAGGGAATGAAGGGATATTATGCAAGAAAATGTGCCATCCATAGCAACTAATAGTTGCATTTTAAATATGGACAGATTATATATGACTTTTAAATATAACATATTATATAAGGAGAAAACATCCCAAACATTTAGAAAATGTAAACACTACATCTCTTTGTCATTCGTATAGAATTGTGAAAGTTTCAGCTCCTCACTTCCTATAGTATTCAGCAGGAAGAGGATGGTGTTTCACCTCAGCAGTGTATTTGGGCCATGGTAACTGAAAAAGCTCACCATCTGGAATGTATCATGTGGGCTGTATTTATGTTCTCCAGAATAGAGAGACAGATGTCCACATTCAAAAAAAAAAAAAAAAAAAATACTTGCCATACTGTCAAGCTTGTTTCCTAAGTGCAGAAAACATTTCTGTTCAGAGACACTCACAAATGAATTTGCCCCTTGGATAATTTCCTTCCATTCAGTTTAGAAATAATTCAATAAATGTCAGAAAATTTCATGCCAGGTTAAAATTAGTTAAATAACTTCCGTGGTGGTACAGCCTTTAGTTTTACCTCTTAACAAATAGTTAAAAAATTAAGTTGTCTATTCACATGTGTGTTCAATAGGTTAAACTTGCTTCTCAGAAGCATTAAAAAATCAAATCATTGGCTGATGTTAGATAAATTTTTTCATTCTGTCGTCTTATTCATTGAATAAGCTTGACTTTAATAACATCTCTAGTTATTGTATATTGTATATTTTATATATGGTAGAACAGTACTCTGTATTTTATGAATTCTATATTTCAGATGACACACGTAGTATTCACTTTTATTCATTAAGGTAAAAAGGAGAAAGAAAAGAGAGAGGGACAGAGATAAAGAGCAATAGGGAACTCTCTGAATAAGGACATACGGTTTCTAGTTTTAGCCCTATATCTGAATAACATTAGACAAAACACATTCATTGATTCTTTTTTGTTTTATTTGTAAAATGACCAGTTTACTTGATATTGTTCCTACTAGATATTTTTGCATCTCCAAATATATGATTTGTGTGTATGTTGGTTTGTTTATGCTGAGAGTAGAATGTCATTATTTAATCGTTATTCTTTTAAAAAAAAAAAAACGGCATTCCTTTTGGCCTCATTAAATATTTCTCAAAAATATATTTAGGATTATGGCCAGTCAGGAAGTTTTAAAACTAGACATCTCTCTTTGTGCATTTGTGTTTATATATACTTTGAAATTTTGCTCAGTGAAGTATTTAAATGTATTTACTAAAGAATAGGATTTCTAAGTTCCCTGTACATTAATTTACAAAATAATTTTTAAAATGTTATAACAAAGAAATACACATAATGGTACTAAGAATATAATGCATCAAACAGTTCTACCTCTGCCATCCTATTATAACTCTGGTTATAATCGTAGCTTTTCCTTTTTGCTATGTGTACTCTAAGACTCTCATGTATATAAAATGAGTACCAGAACAATTTTTGTGGGCTAATTAAGAATATTCAAATGACTGAATGGAATTTCTTAAATAGAATATTTGGAGACCGTGTTTCAAAGATAGTGCTGTTACTCATTCATGAAGTATGTGAAGAGTAACAGAATATGCCACCCTAAAATATGCCACATTGCCGTATTGATTATTTTGAACTATAGGCACTTAAAAAGCAGCAAACGCAGGGAGAGCCTTTCTTTGAACTCCTCTTATCTGCCTAAAGACAGACCTTAATAAAGGAACTCAATTGTCATAGATTCCTTCCCAGGGAGTTTCATCAACCAGGCAAGCCTAACTCAACACAAAAAAGGAGGTTAGAAATCAACAACCAATCAGACAAGCTGTGTCACAAACTACCCTACCTCCCATTTATTCTTCTAAGGGCCTAGTCATCCTTCCCAAAGTCGTTTATTTTTTAATGAGGATCTCTCTTTGCCCTAATTAAAATGGTATTTAAATTTGAATTCTAAGCCACCTCTTTGAGTTACTCATTTTTCTCTGGATATTTCTCATGTAAACATAAAATATGCATGTTAATAAACTTCTATTTTTGTCTGTTAATATGTCTTTTATTACAGTAGTCTCAGCTAAGAACTCAGAAGTATAGAGGGAAAATTATTTTTTCTCCTACCTATGTTGTTAATGTCCACATGAGCTTATGAGGTACAGAAGGAGACCACAATTAGTATAAATCATGATTCATGGTGTTTAAAGAATTGAAATCTATTTGTGAAGATAAAAATGCACGGAAAAATTTTTTTCAAGGTACTGCAAGCAACACGTGCTATATGTTTTAAATAATGGTTTAAGAGTTCTGGGATGGGAAAGCATTGTGAACAAAGGGGATTATTGTTTCAGGACAACACTACTATTATAGGACTTTGGAGAAGAACTCAGACTGACAAGAAAGAACTGAAGGAGCCAAAAAAGCATATTCCTAGATTAAATAAATTTAAGAAGGATGCTACACAGCAGGAAGCAAAGAAATAGGCAGTTGCTAACCCATGGAAATAAATCAGAATCGTGAGCAATTTTCAGACAAGTCTTCTGCACTAAGTTGATTGAAAATCAAATTCTGTATATCAAAGTACAAAATGACATGTCACTTTTAGGTAAAACCTTTCAGTAGTTGAGCTCCTAAGCAGTCACCTGGAAGATACCATGGAAGAGTTAACTGCATTGTAAGTGCAATTCAATACAGTTTAAAGTTAATGAAATGGAAACAGGAAACGCTATTTGGCCATCAATCACTGCCCATCTTTCCCACTCCTCCTCTTTGCCTCCCTATCAAAGTTGTTTTTTTTTTTCCCTATAATCTTTGGTGAGTTTAGATAAAACTTATTTAACTTATATTGGAAAACCCTACAGAGAGTGGAAGATACCTTACAAATGAAAACTATCTGTGCATTAAAATCTGCACATAAAAATGAAATAAAGTCACAGGATAATGGTATCATAAACTTCTAGGCAGGTTGTATATATTTAAAAATTATAAACAATTTTAGAAAAAAAGGAATATAAGCTTTATTTTCATATTGTTCTGATGAATATAGACCATTTTTAGTGATTTCGAATTTTAAGTTATTAGTAAGAGTCTGTAGTTGCCCTTACTTTATAGAGCTGAAACATTTCTTGACTAGCATTCCCAAAGATAAATTCTTTGTGTTTCAAGGTATAAAAGGAGTAAAATTATTTTAGATTAAGAAATTCAATAACAGAAGATCATACATGGTTGAAATAATAAAACATAAATTGTATGTATAATAAAATATACACTTATATTTAAAATTATATGTAAAATAAAATAACACAAATTATATATAATAAAAATGTACATATACTTATATAAATTATATGTAATATATAAATTATACATATATGTGTATATATATAGATTATATATACATAAAATATAGCACACATTCTATAATATATATTAATATATATTTAAAATAGAATATGTCAATATTAATATATAACTATAACTAATTATATGATCATATTTTATACAATTATAATGGTATAAAAAAACTGGTATGGAACTGTAATTTATTTCACAACAGGTTAGGTCACAGAGGGGATTTTTAGAAAGATAGTCTGCTTTCTCACAGACCAGAGTCAAAATTACAGTTAATATTGATGCAGATGTCTAGAACGAGGAGTTGGACGTTCCTGTGAGTGGGTTTGTCTCTCTGTTTCACTCAGCATCGTATTCCAATGTCAGAATTGTACTTCCTAATAAGTAAATGAATGAAATGAATGAAAATAGAAAATAATGAGACAACTGGTAATGGAATTAACTTCACTCCTTGTAGAGTTACAAGTAGAAACTGTAACAGATAGGGTTGTAACATAAAGGAAACTTTATTTGTAGCAACTAAAGTTACCACAAGAACTGACATCTGAAGCTATGACTCCCAGAGCATGGGTGAATCATTTCCTTTTATTTAGGGTTAGGATACGTATTCAGAAAGGGGAATTTTGTCATCATATGTAGAGGTAGGCATAAGGTCTCCTGTCTGCCTTAAGGAAATAGTCCTATGCATACAGTGTATGTTATGTAAGTGAGGCTTGTGCTCCTCCTTGGGCAGAGATTCCAGTATTATAATGACATAAAGGTAACTGTTGGTTAAATCGTTGGTCATTCCACAGTCCTTCTGTGGAGATGTGAGTGGGGGGTTAAACTCAGATTGGTCTGGCTGGTCTGGGCCAGCTGGAACTGTTTGTCAGGACAGTTGTTACTGCTTGAAGAGAAAATTTGGTTTCTGTCATTGGATGCTATGCCTGTTGGGTCTTCTAAGTTAAAGATAAGCTGGAAAGAAAAGCTTGAGAAAAAAATGTGGAAAACTGGCTGGTGGGTACAAGCTCATGAAAACCACCCAAGTCAAAGGCAGAAAAGAAGCCTGGGCCTCAGAACTTCAACCTGACACTATGCTCTGCTGGGAGATATTTAATAATTGCCTTAAAAAACAACAACAATAACAATAATAATAAGAAGCAGCAGCAGCAGCAATAATAATAAGAAGAAGAAGAAACAAAACAAAAAAACCTAATTGTCAATGTTTGCCAACTTTATTATTTCTGGCCCCCAAAACTCAGTGCTATATTGAGCCAATGAGCCAACTCCAATAAGTTTACCAGAGGAAATAGCCAAATTTTCAGTTTTATAAGCTGGTTAGCTATTGTGGGAATATTTGCACCACAGCAATTGACAAACTACAAATCAAATCTTTTTTTTCTACCGAAGAACTTGTTGTTAGTCATTTACCAACACACCACTCTCACCATGGATGATTTGAAGTTACTAACCTCATATCATTGAATGTGGGGCTGGAAAGCTATGCACATAGCATGGCATTATATAGTATTTCTAACATATAGATGCAATAGCTACAAAGAACAACAGGATGGATAACAGTAAATGAAGGGGCACCTACGTAGCTCAGTTGGTTATGCCTCTGCCTTCAGCTCAGGTCATGATCCCAGGGTCTTGGGATCAAGCCTCTCTTTGGGCTCCCTGTTCAGCAGGGAGATTGCTTCTCCCTCTCCCATTCCCTCTGCTTCTGCTTTCCTTCTCTGTGTCAAATAAATAAGTAAAATCTAAAAAAAAAAAAAAAAAAAAAACCAGTAAATGTAGTAAAATTATTAAGAAGTAAAAATTTTGGCTATCCAGTGCCCATGTTTTCAGTGTAACTTACTTTAGTGCAGTTCATATAGTTTAATTTCTGTTAATGTTCATGTTTAACAGTTGGCTCCCCAAAGTCCTGAAATTGAATAATTCATTCTGAAGAATCAGTATGAGCTGTTCCAGAGCTACCACAAAATTTTTGATGTCTCTAGAGAGGATAAAGGGGCTCTTGTTACAAAAGGGGCTCTTGTGAGGAGTACGGGCAATATTAGAGTATAGGTATTGGAGTATAGAGTAGAATTGCTTGGGACCCTGGTTCAAATTTCTCCCAAAATAAAATATAGTTTTAGCAGCATGGAAATGACTAGAGGGAATACTTAAAGATAGCCACAGAAAAGAGGAAAGAGAAAAAAGAAAGGAGGCTTTTCTTAGAGTAATTGGAAGGGAAGGGGTTTGGGAAAGAATAGGATCCAGTGGGGGCTTCTAACTAACCACCCATCACTTGTACCTGTATAGATGTGGGAAGCTGTCAGTAAGATTAGGATTTAAAAGCTAACATAAATTCATTACTGTTCCATGCTGTAGAGGCCTACAGATATTTGTGTTCTATCTGAAGAACGCTTTACAGCTTCTGTATATCTTTCCCTCACATATTTTTGATTCCTATTTGTTAGGTGGAAATACAGTTCAGAAAGGCTCGGTGATTTGTGCATGCCAAGAAAGTTGTATCTTATGGGAAAACAACTTCCTGTCATCTTTTCTTTTCACTGGTCTTTTTGAAATGTACTTCAAGATGTAACAGATTTAAACTGATGTTTTTGAAGTCTCTCAAGATAAGTTTGGCACTTTGCTTTTTATTCCTCCCCCCATTTGTAGTCTGAATAAAACATTGTAGCAAAGTTCCTTAATGAAACTGGATGCAATCTAAAAAAGATGAACACAATAGAGAAGTTCAGAAAACAGAGATGTTTCTGCAGACACCACGGTGAATGCAATCAGATTATTGCCAGTGAATGACTCAATTTGGTAAGGGGAAAAGCTATGGCAATGACCTATAGCAAGTAGCTGGAAAGGTGACATCTAAAAGGCTTCAACTTTTTGATAATTCTTCCTATTAAAAATAGGCACAGATACATATTAAATGAAGTGACTACAAACAGTATATCCTGGAAAACTGGGCATCAGACAGTGGCCGGGACACCGAGACAAGTATTCGATAATGAATTAAGTATATCAGCAATGTATGATATGATAAGATATATTAAGTAATACAAAACAAAACAAAGCCCTCCAGAGAAAGAGATCCACTGTACTTTAATAGTCAATTTTAGTATTTTGCCCTTCTTTTGGCAGAAAGTCCTCTCTTGAGTTAATTTAGTTGTCTGCACATATATGCTTCAGCCCCTTTATTTTTAATGAATGGTGAGAACATTTGTTGGTTAAATATGTATTCTTCCCTTCGAAGACCAATTATTAGCTGTTCGAGGGAAGTAGATTTTTGCTACCTGAAAATGTGTCCCTTGGATATAAGGATTATTTTAGGTGGATTTTTTTTGAAATGAATTTTTTAATTGAAATATAATTAAGATACAATGTTATATTAGTTTCAGGTGCACAACATATCAATTCAACAATTACATATATTATTCAGTGCTCACCACGATAAATATATAATCACTGCCACCATACATTATTACAATATTATTGACTATATTCCCTATATAGTATGTTTCATCTCTGACTTATTTATAACTGGAAGTTTGTAGGTTGATTTTTTTTTTTTTAAATTTGAGTATAGATGACGCCCAGTGTTACTTGGTTTCAGGTATACAACTTAGTGATTTGACAAGTTTATACATTATGTTGTGTTACCACTAGTGAAGCTACCATCTGTCCCATTACATTGCTATTACAATGCCATTGACTATATCCTTATTTTATGCCTTTTATTCCCATGACTTACTCATTCCATAACTGGAAACCTTTATCTTCCTCTCCTCTTCACCAATTTTGCCTAACACCCACTGTCCTCCCTTCTGGCAGAAATCAGTTTCTGTATTTATAGATCTCATTCTGCATTTTTTAAAAGTTCCAATATAATTGACATGTGTTACATTAGTTTCAGTGTAGCACAGTGGTTCAACATTCTATATACTACTCATCACTGCAAGTGTACTATTAATTTCCTTCATCTGTTACAACCATCCTCCCAACCACCTCCCTTCTGGTAACCACCAATTTGATTTCTATATTTGAGTCTATATTTGCATCTATTTTTCTGTTTGTCTTTTTTTTTTTTTCATTGTTTGTTTGGGTTCTTAAATTCCACATGAATGAAATCATACGGTACTTTTTGTTCTCTGACACTTATTTCACTTGGCATCACACCTTCTGGATCCGTCTATGTTGTTACAAATAGCAAGATTTCATTGTCATTATGACTAAATAATATTCCTGTGTGTGTCTGTGAGATGTGTGTGTGTGTATGTATGTGTGTGTGTATGTGTGTGTGTATATATATATATATATATATATATATATATATATATCATATCATCTTTATCCACTCATTTATCAATGGACATCCATAATGTGGCTATTATAAATAATGCTTCGATAAACATGGGGGTGTATATATATCTCTTTTTTGTTTGTTTTATTAGAAGGTGTGAGGGGCAGGGGCACCTGGGTGGCTCAGTGGGTTAAATCCTCTGCCTTCGGCTCAGGTCATGACCCCAGGGTCCTGGGATCGAGCCTTGCATCAGGCTCTCTGCTCCTCGGGGAGCCTGCTTCCTCCTCTCTCTCTGCCTGCCTCTCTGACTACTTGTGATTCTGTCTGTCTAAAAAATAAATAAAATCTTAAAAAAAAAAAAAGAAGGTGTGAGGGGCAGATGGGGAGATAAGAGAGAATCTTTTTTTTTTTTTTTTTAATTTATTTGACAGACAGAGATCACAAGTAGGCAGAGAGGCAGGCAGAGAGAGAGAGAGAGGAGGAAGCAGGCTCCCTGCAGAGCAGAGAGCCCGATGTGGGGCTCGATCCCAGGACCCTGGGATCATGACCCGAGCCGAAGGCAGAGGCTTTAACCCGCTGAGCCACCCAGGTGCCCCGATAAGAGAGAATCTTAAGCAGTCTCCCCACCCAGTGTAGAACCCAACATGGGGCTTGATCTCACAACCCTGATATCATTGCTTAAGCTGAAATCAAGTCTGTCACTTAACTGAGTGAGCCACCCAGGCTTCCCTGGGGTGTATATATCTTTTTGAATTGATGTTTTCATACTCTTTGGATAAATATGTGGTAGTGGAATTACTGGGGTCAAAGGATAATTATATTTTTAATTTTAATTTAATTATACTTTTAATTTCCTCCATTTTAACATAATGGAGGAAACTCCATTATGTTTTCCACAGTGGCTGTACCAGTTTGCATTCCCACCAACAGTTCAAGAATGTTCCTTTTTCTGCACATGCTTGGTCAAGGCTTGTTGTTTCTTGTGCTTTTGATTTTGGCCATTCTGACAGGTGTGAGGTGATGTTTCATTGTGGTTTTGATTTGCATTTGCCTGATAATGAATGATGTTGAGCATCTTTTCATATGTCCACTGACTATCTGTATGTTTTCTTTGGAGATAAGTCTGTTCATGTCTTCTGCAGATTTATTAATTGGATTATTTGGGTTTTTTTGGTGTTGAGCTACATATGTTCTTTATTTTGGATATGAAAACAATGAATAGGTCATTCGCAAATATATTCTCCCATTCAGTAGGTTGTGTTTTTGTTTTGTTGATGGTTTTACTTTGCAAAAAATTTTGTTGTAGTTCTAATGGTGTGTTTGCTTTTGTCTCCTTTGCCTTAGGAGACATCTAGAAAAATGATGTTATGGCCAATGTTAGAAAAATTACTGCCTATGCTCTCTTCTAGGATTTTTATGGTTTCAAGTCTCACATTCAGGTCCTTAATCCATTTTGAGTTTATTATTGTGTATGGTGTAAGAAAGTGGTCCAGTTTCATTCTTCTGCATGTAGCTGTCCGGTTTTCCCAGTACCATTTGTTGGAGAGACTTTTTTCCCCATTGTATATTCTTGCCTCCTTTGTCTAAAGTTAATTGACCATATAATCACGGGTTTACTTCCAGGGTCTCTATACCATTATTTCAATCTAGCTGTTTGTTTTTTTACCAGTACTATACTGTTTTGATTACTATAGCTTTGTAGTATTTCTGGAAATCTGGGATTGTGATACATCCAGCTTTGTTCTTTATCAAGGTTGTTTTGATTATTTGGGGTCTTTTGTGGTTCCATACAAGTTTTAGGATTGTTTATTCTGTGAAAAGTGCTATTGGTATTTTGACACAGACTGCATTAAATCTGTAGATTTCTTTGGTAATGTGGACATTTTAACAATATTCCTTCTTCCAACCCATAACTATGGAATATCATTCCATTTGATACATCTTTACTTTCTTTAATCAGTGTTTTATAGTTTTCAGAGCATAGGTTGTTCACCTCCTTAATATTATTCCTGGGTATTATATTCTTTTTGATATATTGTAAATGAGGTTTTCTTAATTTCTCTTTTTTTAAATTTAATTTTATTTTATTTTTCAGTGTTCCAAGATTCATTGTTTATGCACCAGACCCAATGCTCCTTGCAATATGTGCCCTCCATAATACCTACCACCAGACTCACCCAAACCCACATCTCTAGCCTCCAAAATCCTCAGTTTGTTTCTCAGAGTTCAGTCTCTCATGGTTTGTCTCCCCCTTTATTATCCCCCTACTTACTTCTCCTCTCCTTCTCCCAATGTCCTCCATGTTATTCCTTATGCTCCACAAGTAAGTGAAACCATAGGATAATTGACTCTCTCTGCTTGACTTATTTCACTCTGCATAATCTCCTCCAGTCCCGTTGTTGGGAATTTATCCTTTATGATGGAGGCATAATACTCCATAATACTCCATTGTATATATGGGCCATATCTTCTTTATCCATTTGTCTGTTGAAGGCCATCTTGGCTCTTTCACAGTTTGGCGACTGTGACCATTGCTGTTCTGAACTTTGGGGTACAGATGGCCTTTCTTTTCACTACATCTGTAGTTTGGGGTAAATACCCAGTAGTGCAATTGCAGGGTCATAGGGTAGCTCTATTTTTAATTTCTTAAGGAATCTCCACACTGTTTTCCAAAGTGGCTGCACCAACTTGATTCCCACCAACAGTGTAAGAGGGTTCCCCTTCCTCCACATCCACTCAGACACTTGCTGTTTACTGTCTTGTTAATTTTGGCCATTCTAACTGGTGTAAGGTGATATCTCAATGTGGTTTTGATTTGAATCTCCCTGATGGCTAACAATGATGAGCATTTTTTCATGTGTCTGTTAGCCATTTGTATGTCTTCTTTGGAGAAGTGTCTGTTCATGTCTTCTGCCCAGTTTTTAACATGATTATCTGTTTTGTGGGTGTTGATTTGAGGAGTCCTTATAGATCTTGGATATCAGCCCTTTACCTGTAGTGTCATTTGAGAATATCTTCTCCCATTCTGTGGGTTGCCTCTTTGTTTGTTCACTGTTTTCTTTACTGTGCAGAAGCTTTTCACCTTGAGCAAGTCCCAAAAGTTCATTTTTGCTTTTGCTTCCTTTGCCTTTGGAGACATATCTTGAAAGAAGTTGCTGTGGCCAATGTCGAAAAGGTTGATGCCTATGTTTTCCTCTAGGATTTTGATAAATTCCTGCCTCATGTTGAGGTCTTTTATCCATTTTAAGTTATCTTTGTGTATGGTATAAGAGAATGGTCGAGTTTCATTCTTCTACACATAGCTGTCCAATTTTCCCATACCATTTATTAAGGAGAATGTCTTTTTTCCACCATATATATTTTCCTCCTTTGTTGAAGATTAGTTGACTATAGAGTTGCAGGTCCAATCTGGGCTATTCTTTTTTTTTTTTTTTTAACTTTTTATTTTTTATAAACATATATTTTTATCCCCAGGGGTACAGGTCTGTGAATCACCAGGTTTACACACTTCACAGCACTCACTATAGCACATACCCTCGCCAATGTCCATAACCCCACCCCCCTCTCCCAACCCCCCTCCCCCCAGCAACCCTCAGTTTGTTTTGTGAGATTAAGAGTCACTTATGGTTTGTCTCCCTCCCAATCCCATCTTGTTTCATTTACTCTTCTCCTACCCCCTTAACCCCCCATGTTGCATCTACACTTCCTCATATCAGGGAGATCATATGATAGTTATCATTCTCTGATTGACTTATTTCACTAAGCATGATACCCTCTAGTTCCATCCACATCGTCGCGAATGGCAAGATTTCATTTCTTTTGATGGCTGCATAGTATTCCATTGTGTATATATACCACTTCTTCTTTATCCATTCATCTGTTGATGGACATCTAGGTTCTTTCCATAGTTTGGTTATTGTAGACATTGCTGCTATAAACATTCGGGTACATGTGCCCCTTCGGATCACTACGTTTGTATCTTTAGGGTAAATACCCAGTAGTGCAATTGCTGGGTCATAGGGTAGTTCTATTTTCAACATTTTGAGGAACCTCCATGCTGTTTTCCAGAGTGGTTGCACCAGCCTGCATTCCCACTGACAGTGTAAGAGGGTTTCCCTTTCTCCGCATCCTCGCCAGCATCTGTCATTTCCTGACTTGTTAATTTTAGCCATTCTGACTGGTGTGAGGTGATATCTCATTGTGGTTTTGATTTGTATTTCCCTGATGCTGAGTGATATGGAGCACTTTTTCATGTGTCTGTTGGCCATCTGGATGTCTTCTTTGCAGAAATGTCTGTTCGTGTCTTCTGCCCATTTCTTGATTGGATTATTTGTTCTTTGGGTGTTGAGTTTGCTAAGTTCTTTATAGATTTTGGACACTAGCCCTTTATCTGATATGTCGTTTGCAAATATCTTCTCCCATTCTGTCAGTTGTCTTTTGGTTTTGTTAACTGTTTCCTTTGCTGTGCAAAAGCTTTCGATCTTGATAAAATCCCAATTGTTCATTTTTGCCCTTGCTTCCCTTGCCTTTGGCGATGTTCCTAGGAAGATGTTGCTGTGGCTGAGGTCGAAGAGGTTGCTGCCTGTGTTCTCCTCAAGGATTTTGATGGATTCCTTTCTCACATTGAGGTCCTTCATCCATTTTGAGTCTATTTTCGTGTGTGGTGTAAGGAAATGGTCCAATTTCATTTTTCTGCATGTGGCTGTCCAATTTTCCCAACACCATTTGTAGAAGAGACTGTCTTTTATCCATTGGACATTCTTTCCTGCTTTGTCGAAGATTAGTTGACCATAGAGTTGAGGGTCTATTTCTGGGCTCTCTGTTCTGTTCCATTGATCTAGGTGTCTGTTTTTGTGCCAGTACCATGTTGTCTTGATGATGACAGCTTTGTAATAGAGCTTGAAGTCCGGAATTGTGATGCCACCAACTTTGGCTTTCTTTTTCAATATTGCTTTGGCTATTCGAGGTCTTTTCTGGTTCCATATAAATTTTAGGATTATTTGTTCCATTTCAGTGAAAACAATGGATGGTATTTTGATAGGAATTGCATTAAATGTGTAGATTGCTTTAGGTAGCAAAGACATTTTCACAATATTTATTCTTCCAATCCAGGAGCATGGAACATTTTTCCATTTCTTTGTGTCTTCCTCAATTTCTTTCATGAGTACTTTATAGTTTTCTGTGTATAGATTCTTAGTCTCTTTGGTTAGGTTTATTCCTAGGTAACTTATAGTTTTGGGTGCAGTTGTAAATGGGATGGACTCCTTAATTTCTCTTTCTTCTGTCTTGTTGTTGGTGTAGAGAAATGCAACGGATTTCTGTGCATTGGTTTTATATCCTGACACTTTACTGAATTCCTGTACAAGTTCTAGAAGTTTTGGAGTGGAGTCTTTTGGGTTTTCCACATATAGTATCATATCATCTGTGAAGAGTGATAGCTTGACTTCTTCTTTGCCGATTTGGATTCCTTTAATTTCCTTTTGTTGTCTGATTGCTGAGGCTAGGACTTCTAGTACTATGTTGAATAGCAGTCGTGATAATGGACATCCCTGCCATGTTCCTGAACTTAGCAGAAAAGATCTCAGTTTTTCTCCATTGAGAATGACATTTGCGGTGGGTTTTTCATAGATGGCTTTGATTATATTGAGGTATGTGCCCTCTATCCCTACACTTTGAAGGGTTTTGATCAGGAAGGGATGCTGTACTTTGTCAAATGCTTTTTCAGCATCTATTAGAGTATCATATGGTTCTTGTTTTTTCTTTTATTAATGTATTGTATCACATTGATTGATTTGCGGATGTTGAACCAACCTTGCAGCCCTGGAATAAATCCCACTTGGTCGTGGTGAATAATCCTTTTAATGTACTGTTGAATCCTATTGGCTAGTATTTTGGTGAGAATTTTTGTCTGTGTTCATCAAGGATATTGGATTATAGTTCTCTTTTTTGATGAGATCCTTGTCTGGTTTTGGGATCAAGGTGATGCTGGCCTCATAAAATGAATTTGGAAGTTTTCCTTCCATTTCTATTTTTTGGAACATTTCAGGAGAATAGGAATTAGTTCTTTAAATGTTTGGTAGAATTTCCCCAGGAAGCTGTCTGGCCCTGGGCTTTTGTTTGTTTGGAGATTTTTGATGACTGTTTCAATCTCCTTACTGGTTATGGGTCTGTTCAGGCTTTCTATTTCTTCCTGGTTCAGTTGTGGTAGTTTATATGTCTCTAGGAATGCATCCATTTCTTCCAGATTGTCAAATTTGTTGGCGTAGAGTTGCTCATAGTATGTTCTTATAATTGTCTGTATTTCTTTGCTGTTAGTTGTGATCTCTCCTCTCTCATTCATGATTTTATTTATTTGGGTACTTTCTCTTTTCTTTTTGATAAGTCTGGCCAGGGGTTTATCAATCTTATTAATTCTTTCAAAGAACCAGCTCCTAGTTTTGTTGATTTGTTCTATTGTTTTTTTTGGTTTCTATTTCATTGATTTCTGCTCTGATCTTTATGATTTCTCTTCTCCTGCTGGGTTTAGGGTTTCTTTCTTGTTCTTTCTCCAGCTCCTTTAGGTGTAGGGTTAGGTTGTGTACCTGAGACCTTTCTTGTTTCTTGAGAAAGGCTTGTACCGCTATGTATTTTCCTCTCGGACTGCCTTTGTTGTGTCCCACAGATTTTGAACCATTGTGTTTTCATTATCATTTGTTTCCATGAATTTTTTCAATTCTTCTTTAATTTCCTGGTTGACCCATTCATTCTTTAGAAGGATGCTGTTTAGTCTCCATGTAATTGGGTTCTTTCCAAATTTCCTCTTGTGATTGAGTTCTAGCTTCAGAGCATTGTGGTCTGAAAATATGCAGGGAATGATCCCAATCTTTTGATACCGGTTGAGACCTGATTTAGGACCAAGGATGTGATCTATTCTGGAGAATGTTCCATGTGCACTAGAGAAGAATGTGTATTCTGTTGCTTTGGGATGAAATGTTCTGAATATATCTGTGATGTCCATCTGGTCCAGTGTGTCATTTAAGGCCTTGATTTCCTTGTTGATCTTTTGCTTGGATGATCTGTCCATTTCAGTGAGGGGAGTGTTAAAGTCCCCTATGGTTATTGTATTATTGTTGATGTGTTTCTTTGATTTTGTTATTAATTGGTTTATATAGTTGGCTGCTCCCACGTCAGGGGCATAGATATTAAAATTGTTAGATCTTCTTGTTGGACAGATCCTTTGAGTATGATATAGTGTCCTTCCTCATCTCTTATTATAGTCTTTGGCTTAAAATCTAATTGATCTGATATAAGGATTGTCACCCCTGCTTTCTTTTGATGTCCATTAGCATGGTAAATTTTTTTCCACCCCCTCACTTGAAATCTGGAGGTGTCTTCGGGTTTAAAATGAGTTTCTTGTAGGCAACATATAGATGGGTTTTGTTTTTTTTATCCATTCTGATACCCTGTGTCTTTTGATTGGGGCATTTAGCCCATTAACATTCAGGGTAATTATTGAGAGATATGAATTTAGTGCTATTGTATTGCCTGTAAGGTGACTGTTACTGTATATTGTCTCTGTTTCTTTCTGATCTACTACTTTTAGGGTCTCTCTTTGCTTAGAGGACCCCTTTCAATATTTCCTGTAGAGCTGGTTTGGTGTTTGCAAATTCTTTCAGTTTTTGTTTGTCCTGGAAGCTTTTAATCTCTCCTTCTATTTTCAATGATTGCCTAGCTGGATATAGTATTCTTGGCTGCATGTTTTTCTCGTTTAGTGCTGTGAATATATCATGCCAGCTCTTTCTGTCCTGCCAGGTCTCTGTGGATAAGTCTGCTGCCAATCTAATATTTTTACCATTTTCTGTTACAGACTTCTTTTCCTGGGCTGCTTTCAGGATTTTCTCTTTGTCACTAAGACTTGTAAATTTTACTATTAGGTGACGGGGTGTGGACCTATTCTTATTGATCTTGAGGGGGGTTCTCTGCACCTCCTGGATTTTGATGCTTGTTCCCTTTGCCATATTGGGGAAACTCTCTCCAATAATTCTCTGCAATATACCTTCTGCTCCCCTCTCTCTTTCTTCTTCTTCTGGAATCCCAATTATTCTAATGTTGTTTTGTCTTCTGGTGTCACTTATCCCTCGAATTCTGCCCTCGTTGTCTAGTAGCTCTTTGTCCCTCTTTTGCTCAGCTTCTTTATTCTCTGTCATTTGGTCTTCTATATCCCTAATTCTTTCTTCTGCCTCATTTATCCTAGCAGTCAGAGCCTACATTTTTGATTGCACCTCATTAATAACTTTTTTTATTTCAACTTGGTTAGATTTTTGTTCTTTTATTTCTCCAGAAAGGGCTTTTATATCTCCCGAGAGGGTTTCTCTAATATCTTCCATGCCTTCTTCGAGCCCAGCTAGAACCTTGAGAATCGTCAATCTGAACTCTAGATCTAACATATTACTATTGTCTGTATTGATTAGGTCCCTAGCCTTTGGTACTGCCTCTTGTTCTTTTTTTTTGTGGTGAATTTTTCTGCCCTGTCATTTTCTCCAGATGAGAGTATATGAAGGAGCAAGTAAAATACTAAAATGGTGGCAAAGACCCCAGGAAAATATGCTTTAACCAAATCAGAAGAGATCCCAAATAATGAGGGGGGAGAAAGGGGATAAAAAGAGACAGAAAGAAAAAAAAAAGACACAATTAAAAAAAGAAAACGAATAAAGAAAAAATATAAAAAAGAAACGAATATATATGTATATAAGATAAACTAGTTAAAAACGTTAGAAAAGCGTAAAAGTTAAAATAATTTTTAGCTGAAAAAGAGAGAAAAAATATTGAAAAAAAAAATTAACTGCAAGGCTAAAGAATCATGGGGAGAAAGAGATGAGTTCCATGCTTTGCTTTCTCCTTCTCTGGAATTCCGCTGCTCTCCTTGGTATTGAAACTGCACTCCTTGGTAGGTGAACTTGGTCCTGGCTGGATTTCTTGTTTATCTTCTGGGGGAGGGGCCTGTTGTAGTGATTCTCAAGTGTCTTTGCCCCAGGTGGAATTGCACCGCCCTTACCAGGGGCCGGGCTGAGTAATCAGCTCGGGTTTGCTTTCAGGAGCTTTTGTTCCCTGAGTGCTTTCCGTAGAGTTCCAGAGGATGGGAATGAAAATGGCAGCGTCCCGGTCTCTGGCCTGGCGGAGCCAAGTGCTCAGGGCCCCACTCCTCAGTAAACCCTCAGAGAACAGTGCTCATTTACTCCTGTCTCCCTGGCCTCTGGTCACACTCCGAGCTCACCGAGCCTGTAACCGGTTCAAGCTAAACCTGACCTGTGAGCTCACTCCTTGTCTCTGTGTCTGTAGCCGGCTTCCCCTTTCTAATACCTGCGAGCTCTGCGATCTTCAGACACCCCTGATCCTTCTGTGACCCTGCGGGACCTGAGGCCACGCTGACCCCGCGTGAGCTTCACCCCGGTTTAGCCTCTGGAGTGATGTCCCTCAGCAGAACAGACTTTTAAAAAGTCCTGATTTTGTGCTCCGTTGCTCTGCCGCTTGCCAGGAGCCAGCCCCTCCCTCCACAGTCTATCTTCCTGTTGCTTTGGATTCACTTCTCTGCCAGTCCTACCTTTCAGAAAGTGGTTGATTTTCTGTTTCTAGAATTGCTGTTCTTCTTCTCCTCGATCTCCCGTTGGATTTGTAGGTGTTTGCAATCTTTAGATAAGCTATCTAGCTGATCTCCTGCTACCTGAAGTAGTCTCAGCCTGCTACTTCTCCGCCATCTTGACTCCTCCCTCCCTTCCCTTACTTTTTAATCTGTATGTGTTTTTAGGTCTGAGGTGAATCCCATTTAGGCAGCACAAAGATGGGTCTTGTTTCTTATGGACTATTCCATCCTATGTCTTTCGATTGGAGCATTTAGGCCATTTACATAGTTGATAGGTATGTATATTTAGGTTTTTTTTTTTTTAATTTTATTTATTTATTTGACAGATATCACAAGTAGGCAGAGAGGCAGGCAGAGAGAGAGGGGGAAGCAGGCTCTCTGCTGAGCAGAGAGCCCGATGCAGGGCTTGATCCCAGGACCCTGAGATCATAACCTGAGCCGAAGGCAGAGCCTTTAACCCGCTGAGGCACCAAGGTGCCCCGGGTGGGTTTTTTTTTGTTTTTTTGGTACTTCTTTAGTCCTTTCTTTTTTTCTTGTTCTTCTTGTGATTGATAAGTTTCTATACTGCTATGTTTGACTTTCTTCCTCTTTACTTTTGTATATCTACATAGGTTTTACATTTGTGGTTACCAGGAGGCTCATAGATAACATCCTAAGAAAATACCACTCTATATTAATTTGACAGTCATTTAAGTTCAAACATGTTATTATTAAAAAGAAAAAAAAAAAACAAAGAAAAAACCCTTTATTCTTTTCCCCTTCTTTTTACTCCCTGCACATTTTATGTATATATTGTTACATTTTGCATTTTTTTATCCATAGTTTTCTTATGTCTAGTTTTTGCCATGTCTTTTCTGCTTAAAGAAGGCACTTTACTATTTCTTGTAGGGCTGGTTTAGTGGTTAAAAAACTCCTTTATCTTTTGTCTGGAAAACTCTCTCACCCACAAACCTGAATGATAACTTTTCTGGGTAGAATATTTCTGGCTGGACTTTTTCACCCTTTCAGCACTTTGAATATATCATGTCCTCCTTTTCTAGCCTATGAAGTTTGTGCTGGAAAATTAGCTGATAGTCTTACAGGTTTTCCCTTGCAAGTGACTTTGTTTTTCTCTTGCTGCTTTTGAGAGTCTCTTTCTCACTTTGATTAATTATAATATGTCCTGGTGTGGCCCTCTTGCATTCATCTTGTTTGGAACTCTCTGCTCCTTGAACTTGGATGTGTATTTACCTGCCTAGATTAGGGAGGTTTTCAGTTATTGGAAGAAAAAAATGAGTTTTCTACACCTTTCTCACTCTTCTTCTTCTGGGACACCTATAATGTGAGTGTTTTTTCACTTGATGTTGTCCAAAAGATCTCTTAATCTATTATCATTAAAAAGAAAAACAAAAACAAAAACAAAAACTTTTCTTTTTGCTGTTCAGCTTGTGTGCTTTCCATTACCTGTCTTCCAGATCACTGATACATTCTTCTGCATCCTCTAATCTACTGCTGATTCCCTCTAGTGTGTTTTTATTTCAGTTAGTGTGTTTTCCAGATCTGATTAGTTCTTTCTTTTTAAATACTTTCTATTTCTTTACTGATAGTCTCATTGAGATTTTCACCCTTCTCCAGTATGGTGTGTATCTTTATGATCATTACTTTAAATTTACTTTTAAATTATGTTTCACTTAGTTCTTCTTCTTTTCTTTTTACTTTTTATTTTCTACATTCCTTAGAGCATATTCCTCTGTCTTCCCATTTTGCTTGATTTTTCTATGTGTGTTTCCTTGTAGTAGGCAGAGTGGCTACTTCCCCTAAACTTGAAGGAGTGGTTTGATTTTGGCATTTCCTATATAGACTTTATTGGCATGGTGAATTATGCTGAATGGCTGGAGCTGTGGTCATGTATGCTAGTTATTCTTTTAAACTGCAGGTTTTTATAGAAAGAAGAAAAGTAAATAACAAGGAATAGAAAATTAAATAAGAGAAAAAGAAAATTTTAAAGATTAGGAAAAGAGCTGAGAAGTAAAAACTAAAAACTAAAAACAAAAAACAAAAAGCATTCTTTTGCAAGTTGCTGTCCAGTTTTCCAAAAACCATTTGTTGAAGAGACTATAGTTTCCTGACTAGACATTTTTTTCCTGCTTTGTTGAAGAATAATTGATCATATAGTTGTTAGTTCATGTCTGGGTTTTCTATTCTGTTACATTGATCTATGTGTTTACATTTGTGTGGTGGCATACTGTTTTGATCACTATAGCTTTGTGCTATGATATGAAGCCTTGAAATGTGATGCCCACAGCTTTGCTTTTCTTTTTCAAGTTTGGCTATTCAGGGCCTTTGTGGCTCCATACAAATTTTATAATTGTTTGTTCTAGCTCTGTGGAAAACATTGTTGGTATTTTGATAGAGATTGCATTAAATGTGTAGATTGCTTTGGGCAGTATAGATATTTTAACAATATTTTTCCAATCCATGAGCATGGAATGTCTTTCCATTTCTTTGTGTTGTCTTCATTTTCTTTTATCAATGTTTTATAGTTTTCAGAGTACAGGTCTTTTACCTCTTTGGTTAGGTTTATTCACAGGTATCTTATTGTTTTTGGTACAAATGTAAATGGGATTGATTCCTTAATTTGTCTTTCTGCTTCTTTATTATTCATGTATAGAAATGGAACAAATTTCTGTGTGTTGATTTTTGTATCCTGTGACTTTACTGAATTCATGTATCAGTTCTAGCAGCGTTTTGGTGGAGCCTTTTGGGTTTTCTGTAGAGTATGATGTCATCTTCAAATAGTAGAAGTTTCACTTCTTTCTTGCTAATTTGGATGTTTTTAATTTCTTTTTGTTGTCTGACTGATGTGGCAAAGACCTCCAGTATTGTATTAAATAATAGTGGCAGGAGTGGACATCACTGTCTTGTTCCTAATCCTAGAGGAAAAGCTCTGTTTTTCCCCACTAAGGATGATATTAGCTGTTGTTCTTTCACATATGGCCTTTATGATGTTGAGGTGTGTTCCTTCTAAATCTACCTTGTCAAGGGTGGTTTTTTTTTTTTTTTAATCATGAATGGATATTGTACTTTGTCAAGTGCTTTTACTGCATCTATTGAAATGATCATATAGTTCTTACCCTTCCTTTTATTAATATGGCATATCAGTGTGATTGATTTGTGGGTATTGAACCACCCTTGCAATCCAGGACTAAATCCCATTTGGTGAATTTTTTTTTTTAATAGATTTTATTTGTCAGAGAGAGAGAGAGAGAGCAGGAGCACACAAACAGGGGAGAGAAGCAGGCTCCCAGCTGAGCAAGGAACCCAATGTGGGACTCAATCCCAGGACCCTGGATCATGACCTGACCCAAAGGCAGATGCCCAACTGGCTGGACCACCCAGGCATCCCTGGGTAAATGGTTTTTTTCATGTATTACTGGATTTAGTTTGTTAGTATTTTATTGAGAACTGTTGCTTCCATGTTCATCAGGGATATTGGCCTGCAGTTCTCTTTTTTAGTGGAGTCTTTATTTGGTTTTAGTGTCAGAGTAATGCTTAATAGAATGCATTTGGGAATTTCCCTTCCTTTTCTATTTTATGGAGTATTAACTTTTATCTACATGTTTGGTAGTACCCCCTTGTGAAGCTGTCTATTTCTCGACTTTTGGTTTTGGGGAGTTTGTTGATTACTGGTCCAATTTCATTGCTGGCTATTGATCTGCTCAAGTTTTCTACTTATTCCTGTTTCAGTTTTGGTAGATTATATGTTTCAAGGAATTTATCCATTTCTTCCAACTTGTCTAATTTGTTGCATAGTTTTTCATAATATTCTTTTATAATTATTTGTATTTCTGTGGTGTTGGTTGTTATTTCTCCTCTCTCAAATGTGATTTTATTTATTTGGGTACTTCCTCTTCTTTTTGATAAGTTTGGCTAGAGATTTATCCATTTTATTAAGTTTTTCAAAGAATAAGCTCCTCATTTCATGGATCTGTCCTTCTGCTCACTTTAGGCTTTGTTGTTCTTTCTCTAGCTCCTTTAAGTGTAAGATTAGATAAAAATAAATTCAAAATGGATTA
Source organism: Enhydra lutris kenyoni (assembly GCF_002288905.1). Classification (NCBI taxonomy): domain Eukaryota; kingdom Metazoa; phylum Chordata; class Mammalia; order Carnivora; family Mustelidae; genus Enhydra; species Enhydra lutris. The sequence goes on from NW_019154086.1 coordinate 43,056,609, forward strand.
AAGATGTAAATGTGAGACCTGAAACCATTAAAATCCTAGAGGAGAGCCCAGGCAGTAACCTCTTTGACATTGACCATGGCAACTTCTTTCTAGATATGTCTCCAGAGACAAGGGAAACAAAAGCAAAAATAAACTTTTGGGAATCCATCAAAATAAAAAGCTTCTGCACAGTGAAAGAAACAATCAACAAAACTAAAAGGCAATCTTTAGAATGAGAGAAGATATTTACAAATGACATTTCTGATCAAGGGTTAGTATCTAAAATCTGTAACAAACTTATAAAACTCAACACCCCAAAAATGAATAATCCAATTAAAGAAAGGGGAGAAGGCATGAATAGACATTTTTCTAAAGACATATATATGACCAACAGACACATGAAAATTTGCTCAACATCACTGATCATCAGGGAAATACAAATCAAAACTACAATGAAATATCACCAGATACTTGTCTAAGAAACAATGGGTATTTGGAAGATGTGGAGAAAGGGGCGCCCTCTTGCAGTGTTGGTGGGAATGCAAAGTGGTGCAGCCCCTGCAGAAAACAGTACGCAGATTCCCCAAAAAGTTGAAAATAGAACTACCTTATGATCCAGCAATTGTACTGCTAACTGCTAAGTAATCATCCAAAGAATATAAGAATACTAATACAAAGGGTACATGCACCCCAATGTTTATAAGAGCATAATCTACAATACCCAAATTATAGAAATAGCCCGTGTCTATCAACTGATGAATGGATAAAGAAAATGTGGTATTGGGGCACCTGGGTGGCTCAGTGGGTTAAAGCCGCTGCCTTTGGCTCAGGTCATGATCCCAGGATCCTGGGATTGAGCCCTGCATCAGGCTCTCTGCTCAGCAGGGAGCCTGCTTCCCTTCCTCTCTCTCTCTGCCTGCCTCTCTGCCTACTTGTGATCTCTGTCTGTCAAATAAATAAATAAAATCTTAAAAAAAAAAAAGAGAGAAAATGTGATATATGAATACAATGGAATATTACTTAGCCATAAAAAAGAACAAAATCTTGCATTTTCAATGACATGGATGAGGCTAGAGAGTATTATACTAAGCAAAGTAAGTCAGTCAGAGAAAGACAAATACCATATGATTTTATTCATATGTGGAATTTAAGAAACAAAACAAATAAGTGAAGGGGAAAAAAAGGAGAGACATACCAAGAAACAGACTCTTAACTATAGAGAACTGATGATTACTAGAGGGGAGGTAAGTTGGAGGGGCATCAGTTAAATAGGTGATGGGATTAAGGGGTGCCCTTGAGATGAACACTGGGTGATGTACAGAATTGTTGGATCACTATATTGTATGCCTAAAACTCATATTATACTGTATGTTGCCTAACTGAAATTTAAAGCTTTTAAAAAAAAAATCAAAATAATTAAAAAATCCAAAAAACATAAAAGACCCTGTGGCATATTTTCTGTGCCTTAGCATCACAGTGGGTTGTGTGACCTGAGGACCCTGGGCCTGCTGAGATCGAAAGCTCACTATAAACTGGACTCTATTCTAGTCTGAGCTTTTAAGATGGAGGAGGAGAAAGCATCTCTGCAATTCTTTAACCCTTTTAAATCCTGGCCTCTTTCTCCCCCCCCCCCACCCGGCCTGTGTCCTATCATGACCAAGGCTGGAGTGGGCTTGTAGACCCTAGATTTTGCTGAGGTCTCAAGCTCATAGTAACAACCGGACTGACTGTTACCATGTTCTGACCCTGCTCTGATCTGGCTTTTAAAGTGGAATAGGAATATAAAGTATTTTTTCCTGTCTCTCTGACCTGGAGAGTGAACACAGCTCCTCTGCCCCTTGGCAGAGTTCTAGTCTTTCTCTGTTCTATGCTTCTTGCTCTTGTAAACCATGTCTTCTTTTCTTCTTCTTTTTAAAATTATGCTATGTTAGTCACCATACAGTGCATCATTAGTTTTTGACGCAGTGTTCCATGATTTACTGTTTGCATGTAACACCCGGGGCTCCATGCCATGTCTTATCTTCTGTGCCCAAGGACAGAGAAATCTGTTCCCTGTCCTTCAGTATTACCTACCCCCCCAGCCCCAGTGCTGTTGATAGCAGTGGGGGGTGCAGGTTCCCTTTGTTACCATGTTTCCATCTCTTTTGCTGTTTTCTTGCCATTTTATTGTTGGTTGTTCAGCAGCTATTCTGTCAGTCTTCAGTTCTTTTTCAGGAAGAATTGTCCTGTTTATAGTATAATTGGGTGTGTTCCATGGAGGAGGTGAGTTCAGGTTCTTACTAAGTTGCCATCTTAGAACAGAACTCCCTATAGGCTGATTATATTCTAAGGAACTGCAAAAACAAAAGAAGCTCTAAAAACCCAGTGGAAGTTACTTGTTATCAGGGACATACACATGAATAAGAGAAATCTCTTTCTGTAAGTGTGTCTCCCTCACTGTTAACCAGGAAAGGGAGATGACTTTAAATCTCTGGAAACTCTTGTCAATGGACAAGACAACTGACCTCAAATCTGCATAACAACCTTTCCCTTGTCTGCTGTGCTTTTCCTCCTAACCTCCTTTAACTGATGCCCCACCCTCAGCATATTTTGTCCTTGGCTGAAGGTAATGTTTAAGGTATTGGCTTTGGCCATTTTAGGGAATGATTTCGTTTTCCTGGATCTCTCTCATGTACACAGGTGATATACATGTTATTAAGCTTTTGTTTGTTTTTGTCCTATTTATCTTAAATTAATTATTAGATCAACCAAAGGACATAGGGAAGAAAGGAAAACTTTTTGTCCCTACATTGTCAATCATGACATTATTTGTAAATAAATCCATTTTATGTAATGGTAGTGGGTCTAATCAAAACTTCTTTGAGGCTCAGGAAGCTCCTGAACATAAACTTAATTTCCCATTTGAAAGATACATAAAAACATAGGGGGAACAGAAGATAGAAAAAGACCAATTTCTTCAAACTTCTTATTGAATATTTGATATATATTGACATTTGTTCATAATTTTGTTTTCTAATAATGTTAGAAAACAAAATCAACAGTAAATTTTAAAGATCTTATTGGCTTTACTCAAAGATTCATGAATCGGGCAGCATCCCATCTGGCAAATAGAAAGGAACTGGGAAGAGCTTTACAAAATGAAAGACTTTTATAGGCAGAAGGGAGTGATCTAGCAGACAAGGTCAACTTCCACTGGGAGACAGCAGAGGGTCCATCAGGGACAGGACCTCACTAGTCCTGACCAGGTAATTTTAGATGGACTGGTTTAAGATTCTACTCCTGAAAGAGATTCAAACTAAGTCCTGGTTTGGTGACATGGGTTTAGCACAAATGACTCCATTTTGTGCCTGCTGTCTCCTTTTTAACAATAAACAAATATACAGTAATGTTTTATCAAAAATGCCCTCCTTTCTTGCCCTGGTTCCTTAGAGAATTGAATTACTTGTGTCACCATAATTGTAATTCTGAAAAGATAAAGATTGTGGCTGTGGTGCATGGGGATGATAGTTGATACTTTAAAAATGTTAATCTGTGGGGTGCCTGAGTGGCTCAGTGGGTTAAAGCCTCTGCCTTCAGCTCAGGTCATGATCCCAGGATCCTTGGGATCCAGCCCCACATCTGGCTCTTTGCTCAGCAGGGAACCTGATTCCTCCTCTCTCTGCCTGCCTCTCTGCCTATTTGTGATCTCTGTCAAATAAATAAATAAAATCTTTAAAAAAAATGTTAATCTGCAATATTTTTAGGTACTTGTAAGAGTGAAAAGAAATACAGAATGTTCAGTTCTTACAAAGTTTTCCATAGAATTCCTAAAAAATTGGATTAGTATTTGTATTTTGATCTCTAATGACATTTTAAAAATATTGGCTGCTTCATGTGAAATTATTTTAAATCAGTATGAAGCATGTTTAGTCAGTATGCCAAGTGCACAGCAATTTCCAGTGTATTAAAACCCTATATATTTTAATCTTCTTGTACACAATTGGAAAATTATAGCAGGAAATAATGCATCTGTAAACAACCAAGCCATATTTTAAGTGAACTGAAGGGGTTGACTAGGTAAATCCTATATGCAAACTTTTTATTTAATGAGTACATTTTATATAGTTATATAGATTAACCTTGGAAATTAGGTATTGTGTAATGGCTGGGGCTTATATACTGATAGTAAAGAAAGCCATAGGTATTTTGATCTGTTTATCAGAAAGAATACATATTTCAACTAAATTCTGAGTAAACTTCTTGAATCAAAATCACTCCAGTCTTAAGAAATGCTGTTATTTAGGGATACCTGGATGGCTCAATCTGTTAAGCATCTGCCTTCGGCTCAGGTCATGATTCCAGGGTCCTGGAATTGAGTCCCACATCGGGCTCCTTGACCAGCAGGGAGCCTACTTCTCCTAATGCTGGCGCTTGCTCTCTCTCTCTCACTCTCTCTCTCTCACACACACACAACTAAATGAATAAAATCTTAAAAAAAATACTGTTAAAGGTCTTCATTTTTCCATTTGCTTTCCAATAACCCATAGAACTTAAAAATCTGTGGTTTTACAGATATTTCAAAAACAAAACTAAATGCATCACTTCCAATGCTTGTTACAATGTTTGTTCTAATGAAAGATGCCAAGTAGACAATTCCCTGGCAAATAATAAATTTATTTTACTATTTTTTAGAACCAAAGTCCAGCTATAATAAAATAGAGAACATGGAGAGCATCAAGTATTCTAATTAAACTCTATATTTTGGTTGCATTTAATTTTATTTATATAAATGGATTTTCTAATGCCTAAATAATTTAAAGTATTGTATTTCTTTTCCCATAAGGGGATATCTCCCCAAAATTATATCTGTATAAAAATATTCTCTTTTCATTTTCACCTTAGATTCATAATAAATTTGTAGCTCTTATTAAGTAATTTAATTAAATTTTAATAAGACCCATAGGAATCCAAAATCAAATGCTGTCACAGATAAATATGTCAATCAGATGATTTATTTTTCCATTTTAGTAAACATAGATAAAGTAGCTTTGTGAGGATCCTTTAACTAGGGAATTTCCTCTTCCATTCCAGAAAGAGGAGAATAGTATTTTTCCTCTTTTATAACTGATTTTTTTCTAAAATAATCATATTTCTTCCCATAGCCTTAGTAATTTTGAACTGTTTAGTGAATATTTCCAGTATTGTGGTTATGTTTTTGAGAGGTCCTAGGCATGGAACTCTTACTAAATTTAAAACCCTCCATCCTGTGCATGGGAGACAATGGCTAGGGGAAGGCATACCAGTGTGCATGAGGCATGCTCAGCACTCTATCTGGTGAGAGGGTTGATGTAAGTAAAAGTCTCAAAGTGAAGCTGTGATCAAAGAGATACAATGTAATGGAATAGGTCTAAATTTTATTAAACACCAGTGGATTGAGCCTGTCAGTGTTATATTGGCAATAGTGATACTGGTTGATCAAGATTAAGGCAGTCAAGAAAAGCTTATAGGATGAGCTGTGATTAAAGGTGATCCCCACAGGACAGGAGGAACTTGTAAATTTGTACAGGGGCAGAAAACTGAGGACTTCCTGTGAATAAGCAATTGCTTAATAAGCACAAATAGTTAATTTGTCAAACTGACCCAGTTAGCTGGATACTGTGGTAGGTGCTGACCTGGATACTGAGTTAGGTGCCCCTTGCTTCTGTACTACAGTAACCACAAACATAGGGACTTAACACAAATTTATTTTCTTACAGTTTTGGAGATCAGAAGTTTAAAAGCAGGGTGTTGTTAAAGGTGTGTTCATTCTGGAAGCTTCAGGAGAATAGTTTCAGCAACTTGGTTCTGAAAGAAACCAATAAAATTTATATTCTTAAACACTTTAGATTGATTTTCTAATCCCAGTCAATTGCTTGCAGGAGCATTTTTTCTATGCAAGTGCTTTGAAATGAAAGTAAGTAAAAATGCATAAATATCTATTGTATATTTTGATTTATTTTTTTTAAAGATTTTATTTATTTGACAGGATCACAAGTAGGCAGAGGCAGGCAGAGAGAGAGGAGGAAGCAGACTCCCTGCTGAGCAGAGAGCCCGCCACGGGGCTTGATCCCAGGACCCTGAGATCATGACCTAAGCTGAAGGCAGAGGCTTTAACCCACTGAGACACTCAGGTGCCCCAGTATATTTTGATTTAAAGTGAAATTTATCGAGTGCTTAGTATACTCCAAACAGTGAGAAACCATTTATGTACATTAACTAGTCTTCACAGAAACTTAAGATATTCTTGAGAAGAATCCTTCAAGGTATGGAGAGGTCATATAAATTGACCAAAGACATGCAGTTAGGGGAAGGGTCAGAATTTAGCATAAGGTGATGACTGTCAATTTGACATATTAACTCCATTTACATTTTAACATAGTTTAACAAGAATTCTCGTAACAATTATCAATAATATTCTTTATTGGAAAAGTTTGTCATTGCCAAATACAAATTTGAAAAATTAAAAACAAATTTAAACTTTTAAAAGATGTTGTAGGAATCTCTGAGAACTTCAGGAGAATATGAGAATACCTTGAGTCACTAGCTAAAATATTATTCCAAGGAGAAGCCTGGGAACTGGCCTAAGAAATTCATTTCCACCACCTTGTAAGAGATTTTTTGCCTCCTGCAAAGAAAATTCTTTCTATGGGTTAGAAAGCTTATTTGATCTTCCTGATTAATTAACTAGTCCTTTAGCTTTAAATTCTGTGGTAATTTCTATTGCCTCTGCTTAAATAAGAATAGGGCACGAAACTATGATTTAACTAAGAAAAAATTTCATGTATTTTAATGCAAAGGAAAAAAGCTCAAACTTAATAAAAGTTTAGAATTCAAATTAAAGCAGCAATGAGGCAAAGTTATTAGCTTATTAAATAAGCAAATAGGGGCACCTGGATGGCTCAAAAATGTAGGTAATACCTTGCCAAGTTGATTAAATGTCTGACTATGCCTGAGGTCATAATCTTAGGGTTCTGGGATTAGACCCTGCGTCGGGGGAGTCTACTTCCCCCTTTCCCCCTGCCCCACTCATGCTCTTTCTCAAATAAAATCTTTAAAAAAATCAAATAATTTTGGGAAAATAATACACAGGAGAGGAAAATTTAGAGCACATTTCTAGTAGCAGTAAACATCGCTATAATTTTTCTGGAAATTACAAGTCTTTTACTGATTGGTAACATAAAGTTTTTAAACTGATATTCTAATTTTGAGAATTTATATTTAGGAAAATATAAAAGAAGTAAATGAAAATATATAAAAATATTTCTTCCAGAAGTTCTATAATCCAAATATTAGCACAGTATCTGGCTCATAAGTTCCTTACAAATACTTGCTAACACATGTATTATTTTATCTAATTCTACATAAAATTGCTAAAGCTAGGCATTATAATAATCATTTTATGAATGGATAAAATGGAGAATCCACGTAATTTTCACAAGTTAAAGAGTCAATAAGCAGAAAAAACAAGACTTGAATCTGAGATAATCTGTCACCAAAATCCATGCTTTTGATAACTTTTCAACAGCTACTCTATTTTCTCCTTCGCAATGACCAAAATTAAGGAAATATGACATTTTAGTTTTATGCATATACACAAAGACCAAAGAAAGACTAATAAGAATAATGGTATTTAGGTAAAGATTATCTCTGATTATTTTCTACAAAATATTTTTTAACATTTTCACATCATCTTTCTCTTGCCCTTATTACATATGTGCAGTGTTTGTTGTACATTATGCAGACATTAGATGATAGTCCACATGGAGGGTCTTTCAGACTCATACCAGGACACTATTAGCTCAATGCACAGATTATTCCAATAAATAGTGCTCCCTCTCAACAAGAGAAGGGGATAGATGACTTTAATACTTTATAAAATATTTCTGATAGCTCTTTTTACATATCTCTGAAAGAATGAGGTAACAAAACCAAAAACATACAAACATGGATGCAAGACATTTGACTGTCTCAAACTGAGAGTAGAATGGACAGTACTAGTTAAATTGTTTTGCAGTGTTTTTTAACTTTTTCTGAAAGGAAAACAAATAGACCAAAGATAACATTATGCCATCCTGCCTTGTAGCTCTTACCAGGCCATACTCAAATGGAGTTTAACATCAACCCACTGCTTCAAAGATCGTGTCCGCTAGCTGTTTGGATATGTAAAATCAAGCAGAATCCCTATCCCTACAGTATGGATATTCATGAGTATAAGATCTGTTTAGTGCATAATACATTGGGAAAATAATAGCATTTTTAAGAAGAATCAAGTGGCTCATTAGAGCAAAGCTAAGGGAAGACATTTTTTTTTGTTGTTAATTTTTGAAAGGTTCCAAAACACCAACATGGTCAGAAGAGAACAAATGTGGCTTCAGACCAATGTCTCTTAGTGACTAATAACCATAAATATATCTTTAATTTTCTTGTTGTTGAGATAAGTGAGATTCTTACAGTATTACTGTTAAGGGCAATAGAACATGCACTCAAAGCATTTAACAGAATTTTAGTACTATAAGGATTAAATGATGATGATGAGGAGGAGGAAGAGTAAGAATAAAATCCTCTGTGAACACTCATGACTTAATTTTTCTTACTTAACAAGCACTATAATCTGTCAATCTTCCCAATAAAATTCTAAATATCCAGAAGGCAGTAATTAAAAAGAAAATAGTATTTACTTAACTCTATCACAGATTTCATCAAGAAAATGGTCATTCTAAATTACTATATTTCTAACTTTCACTAGAAAAGCTAATTCAGTAGTGTCTAACAGTTTGGTGTGTCAGCTGACACAAACATGCGTAAGAGGGATGACATCCAAATAATAGTGATTGATGGAGTTTCTCTCCTTTGGTATAGTGACATTAGCAAGTGTCTTTTTTTTTTTTTGACATTTTCTTCAGCACTGTATAGACAAAACTTTAATAGACTATTTGAATGAGAACAGAGATACAAAATTATAAAGTGCAGTTAAAATGGCAATCAAGATTCCCTAACATCAATAAGTAAACTGAAATAGTAGCTAAAAGATAAACTGTAAAAACAAAGTATACAGTTCTGAAATTAGGCATCCACAATAGAGGATTATTATAGCAAATAGGGGTAGAAACTGAATTGACAGGTATTTATATTAAAAAAAGAAAGAAAAGGATGCTACCTGAAAGCTTAAAAAAAACCTCAGGAATCAGATGGGCACATAAATAAATACAGATGCAAGTTGTGTTAACAAAAATGTAGGTAATACCCTCCTCAAGTTATATGTGGTCACCAGGCCACAACTAGACACTATTTCCCTTTTGACGGGCTTTTTATAGTTAAGTAACTAGAGCATATACAAAGGAATCAACCAGGAACATGAAGCATTCTGAAATCACATTTGACTAATCTCTAATTGTCACCTGATATTATAGACCTACGTATGGGACTATCAGTCAAGGAATATAACTATGTTAAATATTTGAAAAATAATTTGGAAAAAGACTATACATATTCTTCGTGTCTAATAGAACAATTAGAAATGGGAGAAATTACAAAACAGATTTTTTTCTAGCTTAGAGGCAAAACAAATTAAAAAAAAAAAGGAAATACACAGGGATAAAATAATTTTGGGTGGTAGAATTTTTTTTATTTTCCCTGAAATGTTCTTTAACTTCATTGTAATAATAAAATATGAGAATGACTGAGTTTAGGTGTATCTATCTTGAAAAATTAATCAGCAAAACAAATGGGATAGTAGTTGGTTAGCATTAACACACATATTAATACTCCATATAGAGATTAATATTACCTTATATTAAAGAATGGAATCAATAAAAGGGAAATTCTAATGATTAATGTGACCTTCATAAGGGAAATACTGGCAAGAAAATATTGAGATTCCTACACTTGGGATGTCCAAGCAGAGGCTAAAGAATAAGATTTTGAAGGGATTTCTATTTGAAGGAAATACCTCAAAAAACCCTTTAGTATTAGAATTTTGATTATTTTTTGCTGTCATTCCTTTTTATGAATCCTTGTACTTGTCACTGAACTGTGTCACAATGCTTGACATCCCCAGTTACACATACAAACACCTTCAATGATTTGGGTAACAAATCAAATGTTGTTTGGCATCTATGTTATTGTTTCCTTACAGGAGACCACCACACATAAAACACAAAGGATTAATTCTTGGGCATAAGTATGCTATAAGAAAATATTTCAAATTGTTTGCATTGTCCAAATACATAAATCAAGGGAGGAGGGCACTGCACACACATACACATAGAAATAAGATAAAATAATTCCGAAAGCCTAACTATAGTTCACTAAAGCAAAAATATCTGAAGCTTATAGTGAATTGAATTTAGAAAGGAAAGGCTATTTTACTATTGCTAACATCAGTGCTATTATTTTTTTTATTTTAATACATTTCAAATGATAGGAGATACAGAAGGACCTACTTACAGATAATGCTCCTTTTATTGTTTGACACTGAAGGTTAAATGGAAGCTTTCCCCCCTTGTTTTATACTTACAAAACCTCCAAATCATCTGTGGTGAAGTAAAAATGAAATTGTAAATAGGTTATCTTCATTTGACTTGCAAAGGATGTCCTTTTATCTTCAAACATGCTGGTATTCCATGACACTCACCCACTGACTGTTTATCAATTTACAAAGAGTTCCTTGGGGCAATGCCAGACCCCACAATTAAAGTTAGATTTTAGAAACTTCTCTGCAAAATATTCTGCTGCTATCAAACTTTGTAATTTTGTTTCAAACTGTCCCCAGGAAACAATAATGCAGAGAAATAACACATTATTTAGAAAGTAAACATTGTATAAAATATTGCATGTTTTGAAGTTAAAAATTATGTACAATGAAGAGTAGATGAATTAAGTAGATAACACACTTCAGGCTTTCAATGTTCTTTCATGCCATTGACTACAATGGCGAATACCAAACACTGTGATTTCACATCTAATTATTTGTTAAAGTCATCATAGGGAGAGATATTAAAACTGTGTTTCACTGATTTTTTTCTTTCACTATGATGTGATAAAACACTAGGAGAATGTATATCCTGAGGGTTGGCATAAGTAAATATTACATTTTTTTTCTTTTAGGGATACATTTTCATTAAAAAATGGTAAATGCATCTTTCTGTAATTTTGTAAGAACAAATTATTTATTATATGGATATCAATCTGTAATCTGTACCTAAATATGTGTCTCCATCTGTATGGGAAGAAAAGTTTAGATGCAGGGAATATTGAGTAAGTTAGAATGTTCTAGAAAAGTAGAATCTGAACTAGGGATGAAAGAATTCATAAGCATTGGAATCACACACAGTAAGTTGGTAGAAAATGGTCCAATCGTGTATGCCTCAAGAACAAAGCTGCTACCATTCCATCTCTCTACTCCTATAAATAAAGCATCTCAGTGATCTTCATATAATGAACTTATAATAAAATGTGATGAAGGAAATAATAAACTGGGTGCCATATCTCCCCTGAACAAAATATAATTGACTTGGTGATAGTCACTAGGAAAGAATGTGGAGGTGGCAAGAGAGAAGTAGCTAAGGTTGCTGTTGTCCATTAGTAAGAAACACAACTCTATCAATTAAAAAATTGTCACATTACAACTCTTCCTGGCTTACAAAGAGGCAAGCACTCTCTTACTATGTGGCCTTAGAATTATTCCTGGAGAAGATGTTAGATTTTGTGTTTGTTGATTGTAAAGAGTCTTCTGGAAAGTTCTATCTGGTACTAATGATATGGTGAATTTCACTGTTTAAGTGCTAGCTTAATATTATTAGAAAAGATTTAAGACAGAGGAGGTTTAAAGCCTTATTAAGCAAAGGCCTAGTTGCCCTTTCAAGTTGAGGATAATATTGCAGGCAGAATCATCTTGGACTGAAAATACTCTGTACATTTTGCAGTTTCTTTTGTAGTATATATCACAGATGTAGGTGTATTTTGAAAATAGAATATACTTTGTATCATTATACAAGTTCAGAACTACATTTTTTCTATACATAATGAAATATAAGACAATTTCCCTTCTGTTATATTTGTGTTGTTGTATGCATATTTCATTCATATTCCTAAGTGCACAAGAACACACACAGAAATATGCAAAGTTTAACATAATTAATGCTTATTTAGTCCATACCAACTTTTGGAAATCACTTCGTAATATTTAAATCATGAAATCTATTGCTCTTTATTGAAACGTACGATAATGACTATGGTTTGACCAAAGTGTCAGTGTTGGGCTTCTTTTCTCAGTATCTATTAAAAAAAAAAGTTCCCAAACTCTATTTGGTTTTTCTTTTAGTAGGTAAATTTTCTGCTTGTATATCAATTCAATAAGAAATACTGGCATTGTGATTAGTTCTCTTTAAAATGTACTCACATCAGTGTCAATACTAAAAAACAAATTCATCTTTAGATACAGAGATAGGGCATATTTGAAAATTAAATGATATCAATTCTTTGGATGGAATTGTATATGACACTTAATGGCTAGATTTAGGAAAGTTTATTATGAATTCCTGTCTAGAGGGAAAATTCATTACTTTTCCTTTACTTCTCACTCACAACACTTTTGATATCAAATACGTGGATTTTCCCCCCACATGAGGCAATTCTCTGTGATACAAGCTGGTGTTCTACAAATCAATTCTGACACCAGTGAGAGTCAGTGCAGACCCCACAGATGAGGGGCTCTCAAGACTGCCTTCCTAACCTACTTCAGATATCAGTTCCAAGTCCACATTCCCATGACCCCTTCCTCAGATGCCATCATTAAATAGAATAGTACACAGAACTCAGGGAAATATTTACTTATGTTTACAGGTTTATTATATCATAAAGGATATAAGAGGACATTATTATATATAATATATATTTATTATATTAATAATTATATATAATATATTTTAATTATTATATATAATATATATATTAAGATATATATATATAAACATTATTATAACATAAAGGATATAAAAGAGATTAAGAGACACATAAGGAAAAGTCTGGAAAGGTCCCAAAAGCAGGGACTTAGATTGCTGTGGAGTTGGGGTGCCACCCTCCTGTCCTGCAGGTGTGTTCACCAACCTGGAAACACCAAACCCCGTACTTTTTGGATTTTTATGGAAACCTCACCATGTAGGCATAATTAATCATTAAACTCAATCTCCAGCCTCCCTCCCTTTTCAGAGAATGGTGGCAGGGCTGAAAGTTCCAAGCTTTTAATAATGACTTAGACTTCCTGGTGACAAGCCCCCATCTTGAAACTATCTAGAAACCCATTAAGAATCACCTCATTAAAACAAAAAGAAACTACTCTCACCCAGGAAATTCCAAGATATTTAGGAGCTTTGTGTGCAGAACCAGGGGCAGAAACACACACATGTGTGTGTATGTTCATGTGTGTGTATGTGTGTGTGTGCGCGCAAAATTTCACAGTTCCACCACCTTTTAAAAAAGCTTATCTGAATGACAGCCCCTACTTAATACCAACATATCTATAAAGATATAATTACTATTAAGCTATGGTGGCTAGGATATGGAAGGAATTTTGACCTGAGTTTCCACTACCAACAAAAACAGAGGCATACTCTGCCATTCTGTCTGCCTGTGCTTGCTCTCTCTCCCTCTCTCTCTCTGACAAATAAATAAATAAAATCTTTAAAAAAAAAAAAAAAACAGAGGCATACTCATCCTTGCTATAATGAAACAGAACAGTCAAAGAATTTAAGAACATAATATGCCAGTCATCCATTCTCAGTCTTCTGGTCAGAGTTTCTCAATCTCTATCTACAGAAAAACTCAGAAGTCTTCAGAAAATATTGTACTCACCATACTCGGGCTCCCTAAACTAATTTTCAAAAAATGTATTTTAACTTTATAGCATTAAGAAAAGTAGAAACAGAGGAGAGGAAACTGGTAGTGAGATACTGCAACCTAAAAGGTTTAGTTTTTATGAAACATGAACTATTATTTAAGGATTAAATAATGATTATGTCTGCACAGGTACACATTTGTATGTATACTCACACATGGGTACCAGTGGGAAAATGCACTATTGAATCAGCAAAAAAGGTAGCACCTTAAAAATTAAAAGAAGATGCAAGAGAAGAAACTATTCTATGACAAGAAATAGAAAAATTAAAAAAAAAACATTTGTATCTTTTTTTATCTATTGTCACATAGCAAACTAGCCCAAAACTTAGTGGCTTAAAACAAGTATTATCATTTATGATTTTTAGGTTGACTTGGATCAGCTGTATATATTTTCTATTTCCCATGGTCTTGTCTGAGACTGTATTCAGCTGGAGGCTTGATTGGGGTAAAACATTCAAGGTAGCAAAATGACATGGCTAGCAGTTGCTGTAGGCTGGGGGCTTAGCTGGGGCTGGACAACATGCCTTTCCTCCTTTCATATGATCTCTTCTTCACCTTGTTTTTTTTTTCATTGCATGATTGTTCTAAATGGAAATATTCTAAGTTGTGAAGGTAGAAGATGCAAATCTCTTGAAATTCTGCCTCAGAAATTACATAGTATCTCTTCTGCTATATCCTATTAGTAAAAACTTGTCATAAGACCAATTAGATCCAAGGAGAAATGAAATAGTTTGAATTTCTCAATAGAAGAAATCACAAAGAATTTATGCCATTTCTTATCTATCATTTCTATCTCTGAGATAGGAAAAGACATTCTCTATAAAATTCATGTAGATTTAGATCAAACGATAATAAAAGAAAACAAAAATAAGAGAGTTCTGATTTAAGATGGCAACCTAAGAAGACCCTGAAATCACCCCCTCCACAAAGCATACCAAATTACACCTATTAATACATCAATTCCTCCTGAAGAAACCCTGAGGACTGACTGAACAGCTACCGAACAACCAAAGACAGAATGGCAAAAGAACATCAAGAGAGATAAAGACATAGTGGGGTGTGTGGGGGGGGGACTCCCACCCCCAACACTGTGAACAGCAGTGGTAGGCAGATAGTACTGAGGAACTGGGAACAAAGTCCATTTGTCCTTGGGCACACAAAAAGAAAAAAAAAATAGCTATGGGTTAAAAAAAAAAAAAAAAAAAGGCACAGAATAGAGACCATACTAGAACTCTGTCAAGGGACCAAGAAGCTGCTGGAACACTCTCCAGCTTAGAGGGACTGGGGAAAGACATGGTTTATGTTCCCCTTGCATTTCAAAATCCTAGAACAGAGCAAGGTCTAGACACTAAAACAGGCAGGTCTGGTTGTCACTGGGAGCTTGCAACATCAGTAAGCCTACAATTCACGAGCCTCAGAACAGCCCTCATCAGGCTGGGACACAGGAAAAAAGCTGGGGCTTAGAAGAACCAAGAAGTAGTGGCAATACTCTTTCCCACTATTCCTTTAAGCCCAGACTGGAAAAGAATCTGGGTGCCAAAACAGGCTGGTCTCAACACCATAACTGGCAGGTCTGGTCCTCACCAGGGAGCTTCTACTCAGAATCCCCAAGCCCACATCAGCCTCTTAGTCATACTGGGACACAGAAAAATAAAACAACAAAGGACAAAGGAGCTGTGGGCACACTCTCCCCACCTTTACCTTAAAATTCCAGACCAGAACAGGGTCCAGATAACAGTTAGGTTACAACCTCAGTGAGGGTTGGCAAGCCCACTTCAGACTGTGCTGCTGGGGCACAGAAAATAAGCCATGGTGGTATTTATTGTTTTTTTTTTTTTTTTTTTCATTAAATTATTTCTATTTTTTTTAATTTGAATTTTTTCCCTTTTCTGATTTTTTTCCTACTCATTTTCCTTATTTTTCTTTTCTTTTCATTTTTTCATTTTTTCTTTTAGTTCTTTTCTTTAGTTCTCTCACAGGTAAGAACCTGTGGTTTAAAGAGCAACTAGCATATACAGCCATAGTTCCAGCACCCAGCTAAAGTCACTAAGCACACACAGCCTCCATAGAGTACACAATGAACAAGACCCCTTTTTCAAACTTAGAAGTAGCCATTTTGTCTAATCCAAAGGCAGCAAAATGGGGAGACAGAGGATTATGGTCCACAAGAAAGAACAAGAAAATTCCTCAGGAAAAGAACTAAGTGAAACAGATGAGACTTTGAAAAAAGGAGATTGAATATATTAAAAGACCCAATCAGAGCTGGAGAATACAATAACTAAAATCAAGCATACACATACTAGAGGGAATTAACAGTATATTAGAGAATGTAGAAGACTGTGTCAGCACTCAGGAAGGGTAATGGGAAGTCCTCAAGCTGAACAGCAAAAAGAGAATTTTTTTAAGTGAGGATAGATTAGGAGATATCTTGAGCAACATCAATTGAACAAACATTCACAGTATAGGGTCCCAAAAGGAGAAGAAGAGAAAGGTATAAAAGACTTATTTGAAGAAATAACTGGAAACTTCTGTAATATAAGGAAGGAAATAGACATCCAATTCCAAGAATCAGAATTCCAAACAAGATGAACCCTGGGAGGGCCACATTATGGCACATAATAAATAAATACCAAAGGTTAAAGATAGAGAATCTTAAAAGCAGCAAGACAGAAAGAGAAAGTTACCTACAAGTTACCTTATAGGGTAAACTTATAAGGCTATCCTGGCTAATTTTTCAGCAGAGACTTTGCAAGTCAGAAGGGAGTGGCCCAATATATTCAAAGTGTTGAAAGGAAAACAAATAAACAAACCCTACAACCAGGAGTACTTTATCCAGCAAGGTTATCACTCAGGTTTGAGGATAAGATAAAGAGTTTCCCAAACAAAAGTAAATGAGTTTATCACCACTAAACCTGCCTTTTAAGAAAAGCTAAAGTACCTTCTTTTAGTGGAAAATAAATGTCCATAATTAGACATAGTCCATATTATGAATAAGAAGATGTAAAATATGGCAACATGTACAAAAAGCATGGAAAAGATAGTGAGAAGAGAAGATGAAAAATAAAACAAGCTTTCTTCTTTTTCTTATTTTTTCCCCCTAGAATGTGTTTGAACTGAAATGATCACCAAAGAAATAGAGATGCTGTTTATATAGGATGTTATAAATGAACCTCATGGTAACCACAAATCCAAAATCAGTGTTATATACACAAAAAGTAAAGAGAAGGAATGCCAAAGCTAACACTAGAGAAGCTTATCAACCAAAAAGAAAAAGCAAGAAAGGAAAGGAGCAAAGAAATACTGCAAAGCCAACAAGAAAACACATATTAAAAATGGCATCGAGTACATACCTACCAATAATTACTTCGAATATACATGGACTAAATATTCCAATGAAAAGACACAGGTGGAATGGATTATAAAATAAGATCCACCTATATGCTGCCTATAAGAGACTCAACTCAAACTAAAGATACGTATGGAGTGAAAGTGAAAGGATAGAAAAATATTTCCATGCAAATGGAATTAGGAAAAAAAAAAGCTGGTGTAGCAATACTTCTATCAGACAAAATAGAGTCTAAAACTGAGACTGTAATAAGAGAAAAGGACATTACAAAATGATAAAGGTATCAATCCACAAAAAGGATACCACCATTATAAATATCTATGCACCCTACACTAGAATACCTAAATACATAAAGCAAATATTAATGGGCACGAAGAATAATTAATGGTAAAACAATAATAGTAGGAGATTTTAACACCCCACGTACATCAATGGATAGATCATCCAGACAGAAAATCAATGAGGAAACAACGTGTTTGATGGCACACTGGATTTGATGGACATAACAAATATATAAAGAACAATCCACTCAAAATATAAAACCAGAATACACATTACTTTCTAGTGAACATGGGACATGCTCCTGAATACATCACATATTAGGCCATAAAACAAGACTCAATAAACTTAAGAAGATTGAAATCATACCATGCATTATTTTCTGATCACAACAATATGAAAGTAGAAATAAATCACAAAAAGAAGGAAAAAAACACAAACACGATTAAACGTGAACAATCCATGACTCAACAAAGCAATCAAGAAATAAATTTAAAAAATACATGCAAACAAATGAAAATGAAAAAAAGGTACAAAATATTTGAGACATAGCAAAAGCAATTCTAAGAGGGAAGTGTGTAGGGATACAGACCTACCTCAAGAAAAAAGAATAGTTCAAATAAGCTATTTAACCTTACACCTAAAGAAAGTAGAAAAAGAACAAGCCCAAGATGAGTAGAAGAAAGGAAATCATAAAAGGTGTAGTAGTATTAATGATATAAAGACTAAAAAAAAAAAGAAACCAATAAAACCAGAAAAGGAGGAAATTAATAAAACCAGAAATAAACAAAATTAACAAACACTGAGCCAGACTCATCAATAAAAAAAAGACAAAGGACCTGGATAAATAAAATCAGGAATGAGAGAGGAAAAACAACTGACATCACAGAAATACAAAGGATTATAAGAATATTATGTAAAACTATACTCCAACAAACTGGACACCCTAGAGGAAATGGTTAAATTCCTAGAAACATACAATTTTCCAACACTGAACCAAGAAGAAATAGGAAGTCTAAACAGAAAAATTACAAGTAACAAAATTGAATTGGTAATCAAAAAACTACCAAAACATAAAAGTACAGGACCAGAGGTACTCAAAAGCAAATTCTACCAGACATTTAAAGAATAGTTAGTACCTATTCTACTCAAACTATTCCAAAAATTAGAAGAGGATGGAAAGCTTCCAAATATACTCTATGAGGCCAGGATTATCCTAATGTTAAAAGTAAAGACATCAAAGCTCACGCACGCGTGCACACACACACACACACACACACACACACACAAGTCCCCAAAAAAGTATAGAATACCCATGATGAACATAACATGCAAAAATTCTCAACAAAATGTTAGCAAACAGTATACAACAATAAATTAAAAAGTCAGCACCATCAGGTGGAATTTATTCCAGGGATATAAGATGATTCAGTATTCACAAATCTAGATCACATACCATATCAATAAAATGAAAAATAAAAACCATATAATCATCTCAATAGATACAGAAAAAGCATTTAACAAAATACAACATCCATTCATGATAAAAACTCTCAACAAAGGGAATGTACCTCAGCATAATAAAAGCCATATATGAAAACCTACAGCTAGCATCGTACTCAGTGGTGAAAAACTGAGAGCTTTCCCTCTAAGGTCAGGAACAAGACAAGGATATCCACTCTTGCCACTTTTATCCAACATAGTCCTGGAAGTCCTAGCAATAGCAATCATAAGAAAAAGAAATGAGACATCTATATTGGTAAAGAAGAATTTAAACTGTCACTATTTGCAGATGACATGGTACTATATACAGAAAATCCTAATGACCCCACCAAAAAAAATCTACCAAAAATAACAAATTCAGTAAAGTGGCTGGATACAAAATTAATACCTAGAAATCAGTAGGGTTTTTATACACTAATACTGAAGTAGCGGAAAGAAATTCTAAAAACACCATTTATGATTGCACCATAAAGAGCAAAATATGTAGGAATAAATTTAACCAGAGAGGCATAAGACCTGTACTTTGAAAACTATAAAACACCGATGAAAGGAATTGTAGATGACACAAACAAATGGAAAGATATTCTATGCTCATGAATTGGGAAACAAATATTAAGTGTCCATACTACCCAAAGCAATCTACAGATGCAATGCATTCCTTATTGACATAGCAGCATTTTTCCCCAAAAAAGAACAATTAATACTGAAATTTGTAGGGAACCACACAAGACTCTGAATAGCCAAAGCACCTTGAGAAAGATGAGCAAAGCTAGAGGTATCGCAATACAAGACTTCAAGATATACAAGGCTGTAGAAATCAAAATAGTATGGTACTGACATAAAAACAGATACCTAGGTCAATGGAACAGAATAGAGACTCCAGAAATAAACCCACAGTTACATGGCCAATTAATCTATAACAAATGAGGCAAGAATATATAATGAGAAGACAGTCTTTTCAAATGGTATTGGGAAAATTGGACAAGTGTATTCCAAAGAATGACACTGGAGCAGTTTCTAACACCGTATACAAATATAAACTCAAAATGGATTAAAGACCTAAAATGTGACACCTGAAACCATAAAAATCCTAGAAGAGATCACAAGCAGTAGTTTCTCTGACATTGGTCATAGCAACATTCTTCTAGATGTTTCCTCTGTCAAGTGAAATCAAAGCAAAGATTAAATAATGACACTACTTCAAAATAAAAAGCTTCTGCACAAAAGAGGAAACAACAAGAAAGACAACTTACTGAATGGGAGAATATATTTGAAATGATACATCCAATAAGGGGTTGATATCCTAAATACATAAAGGAACAATACAACTCAACACCAACAAAACAATCTGATTAAAAAATGGGCAGAGGCTGCCTCTCTGCCTACTTGTGATCTCTGTCAAATAAATAAAATCTTAAAAAAAAAATGGGCAGAGGACCTAAGTAGACATTTTTCCCAAGAAGATATACAGATGGCCGACAGATACATGGAAAGGTGCTCAGCATCACTAACCACTAGGTAAATGCAAATCCAAACCACAATGTTATCACCTTACGCTAGTAAGAATGGCTAAAATCAAAATGACAAGAAATAACACCTGCTGGTGAGGATGTGGAGAGAAAGGAATTTTTGTGTACTGTTGGTGGGAATGTAAATTGGTTCAGCCACTGTGGAAGACAGTATGGAGTTTCCTCAAAAAATTAAAAATAAAATTACTGTATGACATAGTAATTCCATTACTGGGTACTTACCCAAATAACATGAAAACGCTAATTGTGGAAAAAAAAAAAAAAGTGTGTTCCCCTATGGTTTATTTGTAATAGCCAAGATATGGAAGCAACTTAAGTATCTATCGACATATGAAAGGATAAAAAGTGGTACACACACATGCACACACACACACACACACACACACACACACAGAGTAGAATATTAGCCACAAAAAGGTTGGGATTGTGCCATTTGAAACAACATGGATGGACCTAGAGGGTGTTACACTAAGTGATAAAAGTCAGAATCAGAAAGACAAACACCAAGTTACTCCACTCATAAGTGGAATCTTAAAAAATGAATAAAAAAGAAACAGAATCAGACCTATTAATACAGAAAACAAACTAACAGTTGTCAGAGGGGAAGTGAGCAGAAGATTGGGCAAAATGAAGTAAGGGGAAGTGGGTGGTATAGGCTTCCAGTTATAGAATGATTAAGTCGTGGAAATAAAAAGCATGGTATAAGAAATACAGTCAATGATACTGTAATAGTGATGTCAAAGAACAGATGGTATAATATATTAAGGGTAAATTTTGTCAAATCACTAAGCATAGTGGTGAATACAGCATAATGGGTATGCTGAATATAGCATTATGTGAATATAGGATAATGGGTAGATTTGTCAAATCACTAAGCTGTATATCTGAAAGTAATGTAATATTGTGTGTCAGCTATACTAAAAATAAACTAACAATGGTAACAAAAATAAGAATGGATTTTTAAAAATTCATGTTTCTGTCCATTTTATATTTTTAAAATTACCTGTGTACAGTGTCTTTTAATATAGTCACGTATTTTTAGATATTATTAATGAAACCTAAAATGTTTAACATTTTCTTGAATGGCTTAACTTGTGGTTATTTAGTTTTTAGACAACTTCTTACCTGTGGTTCTATGTTGGACTGACTGTAAGGTCAGTGAAGCTCAATCAAGTGTGATGGAAGCAAAACTAACTGTACATGACTTCACTAAATTTCAAGTACAGAAAACTAACATGATGACCACACACACAGACCAAACACACACACATACACACACACATGTAGAATACTTTAAAGATCATAATCTTTTCCTTTTCAGGTTCCAAAATATCTATCCCGCCATAGCTGAACATGTCTCATATTGATTTGATTAAACAAAAAAATATTCAGCCCTCCCCTCAAAGATATGATTTCAAATCTCTTCCAGAACTTTCAGCACAACATTGGAGATCCCTTTGTATAAAATTTATAATGAATTTCATCATGTTGTATTTTACTTTTTTTTTTAGATTCTTTTATTTCTTCTCCAGGACTGTGAGTCTTCATTATTCTATGAAATGAACCTGAAGGGTAGAACAATCTTTGCCTTAGGGCTTGCTGAAAGGTGAATGAACAGGTTTAGGCATTAAGTAGAAGACAACTTAAAAATATTTTTTTTTATCCCTGAGTATGTGTATCTTATTTAAAATAACTATTGAGCTTTTCAGACTATTTCATCTAATGTTATTATATAATGGAACATACACAGTCATAGAAAGGAAAATTCTGCTTGGTATATCTAATTTCAGTAATGACTCTTATGATAGCATCAGCTCTCTAATAGCAGAAACTATGTTTAACTCAATATAAGTATTTACCCACATGAAAAATACTCAGAATATTAAAAATTAAAGATAAAACTATTATTTACAGTTCATATGGACTAAATTAATTATGTTTGACATCAACTTTGAAAATCTGGTAACTATTTCAGTTCTGTATGTACATTTATCCATTCACCTTTGTACTTTGTGTTTTCCCAAAACTCTGTTGGATATTGAATTTAAGAAGAGAAATAAAACCTCAATTCTTAATTTCAAAGAACTATTATCAACCAATCCACTAACTAACCAATATGCCCATTATATAAGACATTTTTCTTATATAAAGAATTTATTACATAGTTTTAAAATATTAGCAGTCATGATACAAATAATAGCTAATGAGCACTGCCTTTTCTTCTCGTTGTATTATGTATTTTATTCAGATTACTTTTGAGGTAGATTCTATCAGTATCCCCATTTTAAAGATCAAGACACAAAGTATTAGAGGGATAAAGTAACTCAGGCAATAGAGTTGCCAAGAAACTGAGTCTGTATACTCTTTTTTTTTTAAGATTTTATTTATTTATTTGACAGAGATCACAAGTAGGCAGAGAGACAGGCAGAGAGAGAGAAAGAGAGAAGGAAGCAGGCTCCCTGTGGAGGAGAGAGCCCGATGTGGGGCTCGATCACAAGACCCTGGGATCATGACCTGAGCCGAAGGCAGAGGCTTTAACTCACTGAGCCACCCAGGTGCCCCTGAGTCTATATATTCTTGAAGGTATTCCATAGCCCAAGCTACTTGATCTTACTTTGTCAGACATTGGAAATGTGTATATGGATTTTGAATTAATTGTGAGATACGACAGGAAGAAAAGAGCTTTTTTTTTTTTTTTTTTTTTAAGAGTGAGATCTGCCACTACACATCTATTAAACTGGCCAAAATTGGGACACTGACAAAATCAAATGCTGGGAAGGCTGTGAAGCAACAGGAACTCATACATTCTGGTTGGAATGCAAAATGGTACAGCCATTTTGGAAGAAAGTTTGGGGGTTTCTTACAAAACCACACACTTCAAACCACACACAGTCATACTCCTTGGTATTTACCCAAATGAGGTAAATACTTATGTCTACACAAAAGCCTGCACATGGATGTGTATAGTAGCTTTTTTCATAATTGTTCAAACTTGGAAGCAATAATTTCCTGCAGTAGGTGAATGGATAAATACACTGTGGGAAATCCATACAATGGAATATTATTCAACACTACAAAGAAATGAGCTATCAAGTCAGGAAAAGACATGGAGGAACCTGAAATGCACCTTACTAAGTGAAAGAATCTAATTTGAAAAGGCTGTAAACTGTATAGTTCCAACTATATGACATTGTAGAAAAGGTAAAACTATGGAGAATTAGATCAGTGATTATGATGAGTAAAAAAGGGGAGAGATGAATAGTCAGAGCACTGATAATTTTTAGGACAGTGAAAATACTCTGCATGATATTATAATGATGGATACAGGTCATTACACATTTTTTTCAAACCCATAGAACATACAATGCCATGAGGGAACTGTAACGTAAACTATGGACTCTGGAGTGATAGTGAAGTGTCAATATAGGTTCATTCTTGGTACAGAATGTACCATTCTGGTAAGTGATGTTAATAGCAGTGGAGCCTATGTGTGGGTGGGGGAAGGCAAATCTCTGTACCTTTCTTCCTTTCCATTTTAGTGTGAACTAATACTCTCAAAAAAATAAAGTCTTAAAATATCGAGATAGCTTTAATAATGTAATTCATGCTAAATCAATTGTAATAATCATTAAAATGAAGATTTGAAACTAGCAGTTAAGGATTTTTTATGACTCCATCTGTTTTGATCTCACACACACACGCACACACACGCACTCCAAATATGATTCAGGTAAGGACATTGGAAACATCCTAAGCATAAGATAAAGATTTTTCCTCCTTATCCCCCATGTAAGATTATTAACTATAAGTTAGCCTCAGTCTTGATTTGAAAAAATGGACAAGATGGACAGCAATAAATAGAAAATGAATGTCGAACCCAAAATAACTAGACAAAATATCAGTGCATGGTATAAATATAAAATGTATATATATATCATCATAATAAAAATTTTAGTCGGGGTGCCTGGGTGGCTCAGTGGGTTAAAGCCTCTGCCTTCGGCTCAGGTCATGATCCCAGGGTCCTGGGATAGAGCCCCACATCAGGCTCTCTGCTCAGCAAGGAAGACTGCTTCCTCCTCTCTCTCTGCCTGTCTCTCTGCTTACTTGTGATCTCTGTCTGTCAAATAAATAAATAGAATCTTTAAAAAAATAATTTTAGTCATTCAGTAGAAAGAAGGGTAACTCGGTAGCTCAGGGTTGCATTTTACTATAGCAATATACATCAGCTAACCCCCCTTTTTTCTAAAAAACCTAAAGTAGTACGCCTGGAGCGCCTACATTAATTCATATAAATGCCAGCTACATAATTGTCCTTGCTTTCTTTTTCAAAATAACCCAGAACACAATTTTGAGAATAGAAATTTACATTTTAACTAGTATTTGAGATTTACTAGTTCATTTCTTCCTATTCTGTGGGATGTTGACATCTTTTAGTATTTTAGAGTTACATTTTACCAAGATACTATATTTCAGTTCATAAATTTCTTCCTAGTTTCTTGCAGATCATGTTAGCAATGGAGTTCTAAAATAAGATACTGCACATTTTTCATGTTCTTAGCCTGAGGAATGAAATTTGTACCCTTTTAACCTTCATATCTTAAATTCTTTTAAAACTTAATTCTTATTTAACAAATAGTCTTCCTTGCTTACTTATTATTTAATCCCTGCAATAATCTTTGAAAATGAGAAAGATCAATGTTAGAGGCCTGAAGACCTAGTTATGAATATAATTCCCACATTAATGGAGATCCAGAAAAAGACAGTGGTAGCTGAGAATGAATGTTGATTACTTGATTGATAAACATGACTGTTTAGACAAGGTCACAAAGATGTATTTTAGAATAATAATGATTTCATAAGTCTCAAAATCAAAACCTATCCCTACTGCTCAATCATACCAATTCTACTTTAGTACATACCAGCACTTCAGATAAAATAATAAATGTTTGTTAAAGAAAGATGATGAAACATGGATAGCTCTCACATAAAACATTAAATTATATTCTTGCTGAATAAATGAGCTTAGATTATAAATATTTCTGGAAGATGAGATATATGGTTATACTGTAATTTTTTAGGGAACTTAAATGTTCCTCCTAAAGACTTATTCAATGTTATCTTCTTTTGTTTTAAATTTTAATTTTATATGTTAAATGAAAAATGCTAAAAACATTATCAATATGATCCACAGAGATAATTACTGATAATTTTGTATCAAAAATTATGATTGTATTTATTTTCTATTGCTAAGTTTATATTTGTATTTTGGTTATGTAAAATATCTGTAATATTCAACTGTTTTAATTTATAGTCCGTATCAATTATCAGTTCATCAACCTGACCAATTGCTCTTATTTGTATGTCAACTTTCTAATTTTGATGCTGAAAGGAATGCCAACCAAACAAGCTGATAATGATAGGGTTTAAGTGGGAATAAGGAGTTTTATTTTTTAAAATTGATAACAAAATAACTTCATTTTAAATGAAAAAAAAAAAAAAACAACAAGGAATCCCATAATATAGGCAAATCTGACTTCTCATTAAATACAACTTTAAAAAATAAGCATTAGTATTCTATAAGTCTCTTTCTTATATTTGCATATTGTTTCACTGTAGTGGTATATCACAAGTGATTTCTGCATTGGTTAAATTTTTAGATTTTTGAAAAATAGAAAAATGACAACTCTTCGAATAAGAGATTTTGTTATAGAAACATAGACAATGTTAGTAGTCTATTTTGTTTGTTTAGCAGTCTATTTTGAAGTATAAAAAAGTATACTTCAATTTTTTTATACTTCAATTTTAACCTATATTTCTATGTATTTAAGATGGATTTCACTTTTAAAAATATATTTATTAAGATATAATTTACATACTATGAAATGTATCCATTTTAAGTATACATTTCAATGAATTTTAGTATATTTATAATTGTATAACTATCATGATAATCTAATTTTAGAACATTTTCTTCACCATTAAAGAAACCTTGTATTCATTCACTTATAGATACTCCCTACCTCCATATCCAATGAAGTGCATTTCTTTTTATTAAACTTTTTAACTAATTAATTAATTAACTTGTCAGAGAACACAGGAGGAGCAGAGGGAGAAGGATAAGGAGACTACATGCTTAGTGTGGAGCTTAATGTGGGGCTTGATCCCACGACCCTGAGATCATGACCTGAGCTGAAATCAAGAGTTGAATGCTTACTGGACTACCTGCTCTGCAGGGAGTCTGCTTCTCAGAGGGAGAAGCAGACTCCCTCCCTCCCCACCCCCCCCCCCCCCCCCCTGCTCTTTTTTTCTCCTCTATCAAAAAAATACAAATCTTAAAAAAAAAAAAAAAGAGTTGGATGCTTAACTGACAGTCACCCAGGTGTCCCCCAATAAAGTGCATTTCTTATAGACACTTTAACTTGGGAATTGCTTTACTATGCAGTCCAAATATCTCTACGTTATAGTTGGAGTATTTAGTCTATCTATATGTAATGTAATTATTGATATGTTTGAGTTTAACCATTTTGCTACTTATTTTTTTAAAGTCCTAAATCTATTAAAGTGAATGAATTTATAATTTAAAAATCCTTCCTACAAAGGAAATTTCAGGCAAAGATAACTTCTATGTCCAATTCTGTCATTCTATGAAATAATTGAAAATATAAATATTTTTTGAAAAATTTTCCAACTAGTTTTATAAGGCTGGCATTACCCTGATACCAAATCTAACCTAGATAGTTCCAAAATATATATGGACTAGTATTCTTCAATCATACTAATTATATGAATGATCATAGATTAAACATTATAAGGAAACTTTTGGGAAAAAAAATGAATCAGCATTATAGAAGACAGATAATACACCATGGCACCTTATCTTAGCAATTTTAAGTTGGGGTGCCTGGGTGGCTCAGTCAGTTGAGCATCAGACTCTTGATTTTGGCTCAAATCATGATCTCATGGTTGTCAGATGGAATTCCACATTGGGCTCTCAGCTTGGGGGCAGGCGTGGGTATGGGGTGTGGAGAGGGAGTCTGCCTGAGAGTCTCTCCCTTTCCTTCTGCTCCTCCCCCTGCTTGCACACTCTCTCTGTAAGAAAATAAATAAATCTTTAAAAAAAAAAATGGAAAGAAATTTTAGGTTAATTTAACATTAGAAAATCAATCAATGCAGGGGTGCCTGGGTGGCTCAGTCAGTGAAGTGTCCAACTCTTGATTTTGGCTCAGGTCATGATCTCTCAGGGTCCTGAGATCAAGCCCTGCATTAGGCTCCATGTGGGCCTGGAGCCTGCTTAAGATTCTCTCCCTTTTTTCCCTCTACCCCTCCCCTGTTCTCTCTTTCTAAAAAAGCAAACAAAATAAAATCAAGCAATGTAAATTACCACATTAACAGAAAAATTGAGGAAAACATTTTGGCAACTCAATAAATTCAGAAGAACATAAAATAAAATTCAATAACATAAAATCTGTCAATAGATTAGAAATAAGAAAAATAGGAAAAATCAGCCAATCTGATTAAGGGTATTTGTGAATTAAAGTCCTTGCCTGTCAAAAACCTAATGGCAAATATTGAATGTTTTCCTCTAAGATTTGATGTAACTCAAGCTTATCTATTCACAGTTGTTTTATTCAATACCACGCTGGAGATTCTAGGTATTATAATTAGTCAAAAAAGTAAAGGGCACATGAGATTAAAAATAAAATAGCAAACTATTAATTCATAGACAACATGATTATACATGCAGAAAACTATTAAAATGTACAAAAACCCTCTAGACTAATAAATTTAGCAATAGTCACTTGATATATTAAAATACAGAAGTGAATTTTATTTCTGTATTATAGAATATAAAATAAAAATATATAACTTCAAAAGAACAAAAATACTTTGGAATAAATCTAGTGCATGATGTGCTCTGTATTGAACACTAAAAGTCAAAATTACAGAAAGCATAAATAAATAAGGAGATATACTATGCTAGGGACTTGGAAAAACCAGTATTTTGGGGATTTAATTCTACCAAAATTATTTTTTAGATTCACTATAATTTCAATGAAAATTCAAATAGGCTTTTTAAAATTTGACAGTTCTAAAAATTATATAGAAAGCAAAGTATCTCTTATAGGTAAACAATCCTGGCAATGAACAAAATTAGAATACTTAAGATACCTGAACTGCAAGAATTACACTATGGCTACAATAATCAAGGGATTGTGATATTTAATTATAGGTCAATTAATAATTTGGCATTGTGAGAAAAGGTATCTCTTTTTAAATAAATGGTGTTGGAAAAATTGTATATATCAACAGATAAAATGAATTTCATACTCTAACTCCATTTATAAAAATTAATCTGAGATAAATTTACAGACCTAAATATTAGCATTATTGCACTTCTTGAAGCACAATTAAGAGATTACTGTCACGAAACTAGAATACACAAAATTTATCGGACAGGATATTTAAAGCACAGACCATTCAACTATTGATCAACAGGGGATCTCATAAATACATTGTGGTATATTCAAATCATGGACTACTATCCATTAAGAAAAGGGAATAAAAAACGAAGCACATGACAATATGATGAACCCCATAGATATTATTCTGAGTGAAAGAATTTGGACATAGTAAGTACATATTTTATGATTATATAAAGTCAAAGAACAAACTAATTTTTAAACTATAGAATTCATAAAGTGGTTGCCTCTGCAAGTTGGGGGAGGACTGAATACAAAAGCTCAAATATATATATTGAGGTGGTGAAAACATACTGATTATACAATTGTCAAAATTTATTGAACTGTACACTTGATATCTGTGCATTTTATTATATGTAAATGATACCTTATTAAAAAGAACTGGTCTGTTTTGAAACAAAAATATGACAATTGACACCTTCCTTCTAATTTCATTGTGGACACCATGCTTTCAGGTAACCAAACCATTTTGCTTCAAGGTAATCTCACAGAGCAAAACAAAACAAAACAATTCATCTGATAACACACATGTTTGTCCAGAAATAGTCATGCATCATACTGAAAATGGGAAAAAAAAGGGAATAAAGTTATATAAAAAAATACCAAAGCAGAATTTTAGCCAAATTATAGATATGAGGGAAAACAAATGTATATGTGTCTCTAGTCTTTATTTCATTCCTATGCTATATACATACTTTATAATGATCTGTATGTTAAATAAACATTGAAGTCTTCTACTTGTATTTACAGTGGCTTTACTTTGAAAGCTATTGCAGTACAATTTGATTCACAAAGTTCTATGACCCTTACATATTCATTGTGAAGTGGAATTGTTAATCCTACAACATGATCTTTCCTGTCCTGTTGAGTGGCTTCTCAGGTACTCAAGAGACTAGGAAGTCAAATAATGTCAGCTGCTCTGCCAACTAAGACACTTGGCCCCCTTTTGACTAATTAGGTGTTTGAAAAATATCGATTTAATACTAATAAGCCTTAAAACATGGGCTCTAATTTCTCCCCCTGGGGTATTTCATCTGAAGGGCTGACATTTAAAGCCCTTCACTTAATTTGGATTAGGCAATTTGGAAGACTCAGGCACTTGAGAAGTTGGACTCTTTAAAGCTGTCAAAAATATATAATATTCAGCCACAGGAATGTCTGCCCTTCCAGGTTACAACAGGGTGATGTGTAAACACTTATGTGATGCTCAGGGAAGCAAGAATGGTTTCACTTGCTCCAGTGGTACATGCTGCTTGAAATAATTTAACTGGTGGGCAAAGGAATAAGAGTGGCAAAAATATTGTGTGTGTGTGTGTGTATTAAATGCACACAAATAGGTAATTAACATATTAACACATAATACCCTCAATAAAGCTGAACATCAATTCTAAGACTCATTTATTTCCTGAATCCAGACACATGAATGGACCTTTTCAAAGTAATATGGCTGAATATGGCTTTGTTTTGGTTTCAGCTTTCTTTTAAGTAAAATCTCATTTGATTATGGTCTAAATAAGATTTTCTCTCAAATTCTATTCTAAAACTTTGCACAACATGCAGTTTTTAGTACAAATGAAGACTGCAAAAATACTATTACTCTTAGTTCCTTCACAGAGCAAATATTCAAGGAAAATATTTAGGTTATGTCATTATATCTATTGTCAGCTACTATCCCTTCTGTACTTGAGCAATATGGCACAATAATCATTGATATTTCTTATAATGATACTGAAGCCAGTTAAAGACAAAATAAGTTAAAAATATTATTATACAAATGAAAGTTTGTTTATTCTGGATCCTGAAAATGTTTTTTATACTTTTATTGTACAAATAATTTATGTTTGTTTCTTTAAAAGAATCATATGTGATACAGCAGACATAACATAAAACCATAACATAATCTGACAAATATTCTTTCTCATTGATGTCACTCATTGAGATGTTTAAGTCTCAAATACTGGCATCAAAGGACAAAGTAAAGATTAAAACCAACAACTGTGGACTCTGAGAAACAAACCAAGGGTTTTGAGGGGGGTGAGCCTGGTGGTGGGTATTAAGGAGGGCCCATATTGCATGGAGCACTGGATGAGGTGCGTAAACAATGAATTTTGGAACACTGAAAAAAATAAAATAGCAAGTTTGACCCTCTGTGCTGATAGGTTCTGTTTCATTCTCTGAGTTAATATGATTAAAATAGCTTTAATTTTGTATCATGTGCAAATTAAAATTGGAAAAAGACTGTGTAAGTCTATCCTGCTAGAATGTCTTCCTTCTGATCTATATTGTTGCAGGTATATGTGTATTTTAGCGATTATATAAATATTGGTATCTTCCTAGGTTTGTATTTCATATGTCTGGTACTATTTTTTTCACCTTTTTAAAATTAACATATAATGTATTATTTGTTTCAGGGGTATAGGTCTGTGATTCACCAGTCTTACACAATTCACAGTGCTCACCATAGCATATACCCTTCCCAGTGTCCATCACCCAGCCACCCTATCCCTTCTACCCCCCTCCCCTCCAGCAGCCCTCAGTTTGTTTTCTATGATTAAGAGTCTCTTATGGTTTATCTCCCTCTCTGGTTTTGTCTTGCTTCCTTTTTCCCTCTCTTCCCCTATGATCCTTTGCCTTGTTTCTCAAATTCCACTTATCAGTGAGATCATACAATAATTATCTCTGATTGATTTATTTCACTTAGCAGAATGCCTTCCAGTTCTATCTACATCATTGCAAATGGTAAGATTTCATTTTTCAATGACTGCATAATATTCCAGGGTGTGTGTGTGTGTGTGTGTGTGTGTGTATGCATGCGTGCGTGTGTGTGCACGCACACACACACACACACACACACACACACACACACACATACACACCGTATCTTCTCTATCCATTCATCTGTTGATGGACATCTAGACTCTTTCCATAGTTTGGCTATTGTGGACATTGCTGCTATAAACATTCAGGAGCACCTGCCCCTTCAATCACTAAATTTGTATCTTTGGGGTAAATACCCCATAAGTGAAATTGCTGGGTGTTAGGGTAGTTCTATTTTTAACATCTTGAGGAACCTCCATACTATTTTCCAGAGTGGCCAAATCAGTTTGCATTCCCACCAATAGTGGGAATTTCTCCACATCCTCATGGACATCTGCTATTTCCTGACTTGTTAATTTTAGCCATTCTGTCAGATATTATATTTAACATGTAAAAATACAAATAGCAAAGTCAGGTCTGTCTTCATAGAGGTTACAGCATAGTGAGGAAATGAGAAAACTATATTAAATAATTGCACAAATAAGTATTTAAGAACAATCAGAATAATTATTATCAAGTAGAGGTACATGATAGTATAACAACCTGCAATTGTGGGATCCATTCTTAGACGTCAGAAACATTCCAAGAAAAGACTGATTTGCCAAGGCCCTGTCTTGAGCAATTCTTTTAAAGATTTGTATTTATCTTAGAGAGCAGAGGGAATGGCAGAGGGAGAGAGAGAAGCAGATGCCCCACTGAGCAGGGAAACCCACATGGAGCTCCATCCCAGGACCCTGAGATCATGACCTGAGCCAAAATCAAGAGTCGATCCCTTAACTTACTGAGCCACCCAGGTGCCCCTAACTAGCAATTTTTTAAACAATGACCAAAATGTCACACTCAGTAAGCATTTCCATGAATTACTGTTCTCCTATCTATTCTAAAAAGCAGTAGTAAAAAATATGAATATATTTGTGCACCAGTATTCTTAGCAGCATTATTCACAAGGGCCAAAAGATGGAAATAATCCCAATGTCTATTGACAGATGAATGGATAAACAAAATGTGATATGTACATATAGTGGAATATTATTTAGTCTTAAAAAGTAATGAAATTTTGATACATGCTATTGCCTGAATGAAGGTGGAAAACAACCTAAGTGGGAGTAAGCGAGACACACAAAACAACAAATATTACATGATTCTACCCATATGAGATTCCTAGAGTAGTCATATTCATAGTGACGGAAAGTAGAATGGTGGTTGCCAGGGGCTTGAAGGAAAGGAGAATTGGTAATTATTTTTAATGGATACAGAGCTTCAGTTTGGGATAATAACAAAGTTCTGAAGATAGATGGTGAAGATGGTTGTACAACAATGAGAATGCACTTAACGTCACTGAATTAGACACAAAAAATGGTTAAAATCTTAAATTTAATGTCATGTATATTTTGCCGTAGTAAAGAGTTTGGATCACATATGTTGAGGCAGAACTGAGACTATAACATGCATTTACAAACCGTGTTTGAATTTTTCCATGTGATTTCTGTGGAAGCAATCTAAGGGGGTATTCATTTAAAAATAACCACTATAATAAGCATTCAAAACCTAAATAACATCTTAGGCATATAATTGGAGATGCAATTAGACCTGTCAGCTTACTAATGTTTGCAATTATAAAAGTAATGCTTCAAATAAAGGACAATAACCACTAAATCTATTTCTAAATAACACGAACACTTCTGACTGCTTCTAAAATAACAGGTCTCAAAGGAGAATGCAGATAAATACAGAAACTATATGGACTGCAGTCCAGTGATACTATGGGCCTGGATTTGACCTATGTAACTTTGTATTTTGAAGTGAAGATGTTCTCTAGCCCAGTCATTGAATGGAACAAAAATTTAAACTATAGTAGGTCACTAAAAAGTAGTTTGTACCTTTAATATCAAAGAAACTTAGAGTTAAGGACCATTAATGATCTTTATCATCATCATTCCAATCCCTGTTAATTTTCCCATAAATACTGAAAATAATTACTTTTGTAAAGCACTTTCATTCCAATTTTCATTATTAAAAATTATAATTAACACACTGTATTGTAAAGTCTCCATTTTAATTTTGTATGTGCGACTCTATTGCAATATTTTTTTTGGTTGCTGGTATCTTAAGAGTCTCAGTAATTATTTCTATTATCCAAAGACCTAAAGAAATACCTAAGAATTTCAGTCTCTAAAGTAGTAACATCCAAACTAAGTACTTCTATCCAACAACTTATTAGCTGTATAAAACTAGAACACACAGTAATTGAAGAAAAACATTTATTTTACTCTAAAATAACTATGATTTCGTACTTGTGGAATGTGTATGCATGTTGGGCAATGCACATATTCTTGAACCTCAGAAGCAGATTAGAAAAGACTACTAATTTCCTATTTAAGTTGATGATTGTATTTGCCTTAGTGAAACTGTAAGAAACCCAGTTGTGCAAAGATAATGACTTCAAAACTTATGTAGCATGATTTAATGCTAAAACTATTTCAGCTGGTACTTCCTATGTTGTATGATAGGTAAGAATCAATGATATCCTCAAAAACTTAAAATACCCAGGGCATTTCTGAGTTCATTGTAGTATCTTGGGGCTTCTTGTTACACAGTTTGAGAACTAGAATTTTATCCATTATTATTATTATTATTATTACACTAAATATAATGTAACCAGGATGAGTTCGAGGAACAGGTAAAGTTTATTAGGTAAAAATTAAGGTAATATAAAGTATGGACTTTTATCAATATTAGTTCATTAATTATAACAAATATACCATAGAACTACTGTAAGGTTTTATGGTAGGATAAACTTGGTGTGGAGGGTATAGGAACTCTACAATCTCTGCAAATTTTTTAAACTCTAAAAGTGTCCTAAAATATTTATTTAAAAATAATAACGATGTTACCTGAACTACATACATAATTAATATTCCCTTTGAGGGGGAATTTAACAACTACTTGTACAATATAATATTGTGCAAATTTGCACAATTTTACATAATATAAGTTAATGGGATTTTCTTCAGAGGAAGAGAAGTTAACATAGGGACATAGACAGCACATTTTTAACAATATGTATAAACAGTATGTATAAATACTAGGAAGTATTATTTAAATGACAGAAATTTAGAACCAAAATTATAACTTAGCAAATCTTTCCTTGTGTTCATAACTTCTAGTCCATTCTCTGTATAGATGCAGTAGCTTATGAATAAATGATTTTTCCAGGTAACCAGAGTAGTTAATTTTAATGGAACAAATCTATAATTAGAAAGCAGACTTAGCCTCACTCATGATACCACTCTATATGGATTTTTATGTTGTGGTTCAGAGGATGAACAAAATTGGCTCATATAATTGTCTCCTAAATGTCAGCAGGAAAAAAGAACAAAAATAAGTTCCAGTAACAGAATTCATTTTTCACAGTCACAGAGAACCTAAACATAAAAATAATAAGATAGTCTCAAAGGGTTTAACCAAAGGGTTATTAAGATAAAGCTGCTCCTAAAAATGTGCCCTTAAACTTGAATTCTTCTGTAAATTAGAGAGCAGCCTCTGAAAATACACATTTTTTAAAGCACTATCAACTTAGTGAATATATCAAGGTTATAATGATAAAATTTTACTTGACAAGAGCATGGAATGAATCAGTATCTCCACAGAGTTAAACATTTAACAATGGTACATATGCTGTTATCCTCTCTAATCTGAGGAAATTACAGGAGCTCCAGCAATGACATATATTTTTATTTTTACCATGAATTACTGAATTGTTTTGCCATGTAGGCCTAAAATCCAGGGGCCATTTATTGGTTTTTAATTTGTAATAACTCGATCTGACTCTTTATTGCTTTCCCTCATTCCAAATATTGTTTCTGCTTCCTTCAGAATCCTATAACCTCTCAGGATAGTATATACCTCCAAGTCCTGGTCTCACCTTCAGTGAAACACAGCAACAGCAAATAGTCAAGCAGCAAAAGTATATTTCAAATTATTTTTTTGGTTCTCTGCTTTTTAGATTTAATTTTAGTATGTTGGATCTGGGGAGTGGCCTATACTGGAAGATGTAGGAGGTGGGAACTTTGAAAATAATCAATTTCAGGTATTATAGTCTGAGAAAAAATTGAAATTCAATTTTTTTTACATTTCTATTGATTCCACTTTTGTTTGATAAAACAAACATTAAAAAAAAATATTCTTTGACTATAAGCCCTGGTGGGAAGGATAACAGTAAAGGAGAAACAATAGAGATGAGTGTTAATTTCTACCATTTGCTGCCTTAGCTGTGGAGTGATCCCTAGGAAAATTATGAAACAACATTAGAATAATTGGGATTCCAGAATAAGAAGAAAGAGAGAGGGGAGCAGAAGGTATATTGGAGAGAATTATTGGAGAGAGTTTCTCCAATATGGCAAAGGGAACAAGCATCAAAATCCAGGAGGTGCAGAAATCCCCCTCAAAATCAATAAGAATAGGTCCACACCCCGTCACCTAATAGTAAAATTTACAAGTCTTAGTGACAAAGAGAAAATCCTGAAAGCAGCCCAGGAAAAGAAGTCTGTATCATACAATGGTAAAAATATTAGATTGGCAACAGACTTATCCACAGAGACCTGGCAGGCCAGAAAGAGCGGGCATGATATATTCAGAGCACTAAATGAGAAAAACATGCAGCCAAGAATACTATATCCAGCTAGGCTATCATTGAAAATAGAAGGAGAGATTAAAAGCTTCCAGGACAAACAAAAACTGAAAGAATTTGCAAACACCAAACCAGCACTACAGGAAATATTGAAAGGGGTCCTCTAAGCAAAGAGAGACCCTAAAAGTAGTAGATCAGAAAGAAACAGAGACAATATACAGTAACAGTCACCTTACAGGCAATACAATAGCACTAAATTCATATCTCTCAATAGTTACCCTGAATGTTAATGGGCTAAATGCCCCAATCAAAAGACACAGGGTATCAGAATGGATAAAAAAAACAAAACCCATCTATATGTTGCCTACAAGAAACTCATTTTAGACCCGAAGACACCTCCAGATTTCAAGTGAGGGGGTGAAAAAAAATTTACCATGCTAATGGAAATCAGAAGAAAGAAGGGGTGGCAATCCTTAGATCAGATAAACTAGATTTGAAGCCAAAGACTATAATAAGAGATGAGGAAGGACACTATATCATACTCAAAGGATCTGTCCAACAAGAAGATCTAACAATTTTAAATATCTATGCCCCTAATGTGGGAGCAGCCAACTATATAAACCAATTAATAACAAAATCAAAGAAACACATCAACAATAATACAATAATAGTAGGGGACTTTAACACTCCCCTCACTGAAATGGACAGATCATCCAAGCAAAAGATCAACAAGGAAATCAAGGCCTTAAATGACACACTGGACCAGATGGACATCACAGATATATTCAGAACATTTCATCCCAAAGCAACAGAATACACATTCTTCTCTAGTGCACATGGAACATTCTCCAGAATAGATCACATTCTTGGTCCTAAATCAGGTCTCAACCGGTATCAAAAGATTGGGATCATTCCCTGCATATTTTCAGACCACAATGCTCTGAAGCTAGAACTCAATCACAAGGGGAAATTTGGAAAGAACCCAAATACATGGAGACTAAACAGCATCCTTCTAAAGAATGAATGGGTCAACCAGGAAATTAAAGAAGAATTGAAAAAATTCATGGAAACAAATGATAATGAAAACACAATGGTTCAAAATCTGTGGGACACAACAAAGGCAGTCCTGAGAGGAAAATACATAGCGGTACAAGCCTTTCTCAAGAAACAAGAAAGGTCTCAGGTACACAACCTAACCCTACACCTAAAGGAGCTGGAGAAAGAATTAGAAAGAAACCCTAAACCCAGCAGGAGAAGAGAAATCATAAAGATCAGAGCAGAAATCAATGAAATAGAAGCCAAAAAAACCAATAGAACAAATCAATGAAACTAGGAGCTGGTTCTTTGAGAGAATTAATAAGATCGATAAACCCCTGGCCAGACTTCTCAAAAAGAAAAGAGAAAGGACCCAAATAAATAAAATCATGAATGAGAGAGGAGAGATCACAACTAACACCAAAGAAATAATTATAAGAACATACTATGAGCAACTCTACGCCAACAAATTTGACAATCTGGAAGAAATGGATGCATTCCTAGAGACATATAAACTACCACAACTGAACCAGGAAGAAATAGAAAACCTGAACAGACCCATAACCAGTAAGGAGATTGAAACAGTCATCAAAAATCTCCAAACAAAAGCCTAGGGCCAGACGGCTTCCCAGGGGAATTCTACCAAACATTTAAAGAAGAACTAATTCCTATTCTCCTGAAACTGTTCCAAAAAATAGAAATGGAACAAAAACTTCCAGACTCATTTTATGAGGACAGCATCACCTTGATCCCCAAACCAGACAAGGATCCCATCAAAAAAGAGAACTACAGACCAATATCCTTGATGAACACAGATGCGAAAATTCTCACCAAAATACTAGCCAATAGGATTCAACAGTACATTAAAAGGATTATTCACCACGACCAAGTGGTATTTATTCCAGGGTTGCAAGGTTGGTTCATCATCTGCAAATCAATGTGATACAACAATTAATTAAAAAAAAAACAAGAACCATATGATACTCTCAATAGATGCTGAAAAAGCATTTGACAAAGTACAGCATCCCTTCCTGATCAAAACTCTTCAAAGTGTAGGGATAGAGAGCACATACCTCAATATTGTCAAAGCGATCTATGAAAAACCCACTGCAAATATCATTCTCAATAGAGAAAAACTGAAAACTTTTCCGCTAAGGAACACAGCAGGGATGTCCATTATCACCACTGCTATTCAACATAGTACTGGAAGTCCTAGCCTCAGCAATCAGACAACAAAAGGAAATTAAAGGCATCCAAATCGTCAAAGAATAAGTCAAACTATCACTCTTCGCAGATGATATGATACTATATGTGGAAAACCCAAAAGACTCCACTCCAAAACTGCTAGAACTTGTACAGGAATTCAGTAAAGTGTCAGAATATAAAATCAATGCCCAGAAATCAGTTGCATTTCTCTACACCAATAACAAGACAGAAAGAGAAATTAAGGAGTCAATCCCATTTACAATTGTACCCAAAACTATAAGATACCTAGGAATAAACCTAACCAAAGAGGCTAAGAATCTATACACAGAAAACTATAAAGTACTCATGAAGAAATTGAGGAAGACACAAAGAAATGGAAAAATGTTCCATGCTCCTGGATTGGAAGAACAAATATTGTGAAAATGTCTTTGCTACCTAAAGCAATCTACATATTTCATGCAATTCCTATCAAAGTACCATCCATTTTTTTCAAAGAAATGGAACAAATAATCCTAAAATTTATATGGAACCAGAAAAGACCTCGAATAGCCAAAGCAATATTGAAAATGAAAGCCAAAATTGGTGGCATCACAATTCCGGACTTCAAGCTCTATTACAAAGCTGTCGTCATCAAGACAGCATGGTACTGGCACAAAAACAGACACCTAGATCAATGGAACAGAATAGAGAGCCCAGAAATAGACCCTCAACTCTACGGTCAACTAATCTTCAACAAAGCAGGAAAGAATGTCCAATGGAAAAAAGACAGCCTCTTCAATAAATGGTGTTGTGAAAATTGGACAGCCACATGCAGAGAAATTGGACCATTTCCTTACACCACACACGAAAATAGACTCAAAATGGATGAAGAATCTCAATGTGAGAAAGGAATCCATCAAAATCCTTGAGGAGAACACAGGCAGCAACCTCTTCGACTTCAGCCTCAGCAACATCTTCCTAGGATCATCGCCAAAGGCAAGGGAAGCAAGGGCAAAATTGAACTATTGGGATTTTATCAAGATCAAAAGCTTTTGCACAGCAAAGGAAACAGTTAACAAAACCAAAAGACAACTGACAGAATGGGAGAAGATATTTGCAAACGACATATCAGAGAAAGGGCTAGTGTCCAAAATCTATAAAGAACTTAGCAAACTCAACACCTAAAGAACAAATAATCCAATGAAGAAATGGGCAGAAGACACGAACATTTCTGCAAAGAAGACATCCAGATGGCCAACAGACACATGAAAAAGTGCTCCATATTACTCAGCATCAGGGAAATACAAATCAAAACCACAATGAGATACCACCTCACACCAGTCAGAATGGCTAAAATTAACAAGTCAGGAAATGACAGATGCTGGCGAGGATGCAGAGAAAGGGGAACCTTCCTACACTGTCGGTGGGAATGCAGGCTGGTGCAACCACTCTGGAAAACAGCATGGAGGTTCCTTAAAATGTAAAATAGAACTACCCTATGACCCAGCAATTGCACTACTGGGTATTTACCCTAAAGATACAAACGTAGTGATCTGAAGGGGCACATGCACCCAAATGTTTATAGCAGCAATGTCTACAATAGCCAAACTATGGAAAGAACCTAGATGTCTATTAACAGAAGAATGGATAAAGAAGAAGTGGTATATATACACAATGGAATACTATGCAGCCATCAAAAGAAATGAAATCTTGCCATTTGCAACAACGTGGAGGGTATCATGCTTAGCGAAATAAGTCAATCAGAGAAAGACAACTATCATATGATCTCCCTGATATGAGGAAGTGGAGATGCAACATGGAGGGGTAAGGGGGTAGGAGAAGAATAAATGAAACAAGATGGGATCGGGGGGGGGGGCAAACCATAAATGACTCTTAATCTCACAAAACAAACTGAGGGTTGCTGGGGGGAGGGGGTTTGGGAGTAGGGGGGTGGGGTTATGGACATTGGGGAGGGTATGTGCTATGGAGAGTGCTGTGAAGTGTGTAAACCTGGCGATTTACAGACCTGTACCCCTGGGGATAAAAATATATATTTATAAAAAAAAAATTAAAAAAAAAAGTTCCACAAGTAGAACTGATATAATCTGATATTTCCAAGCCTTCTTACTGTATGGGTAAAATGTTCTATTTATATCAGACTAACAAATTAAATGACTCTGAACCACTCTCACTTCACCAATAGAAACTTCAGTCTACTAGTGGTTTTCTTTACCCCAGAATACCCCAGGGCTCTTAGCATGAGTCAGTGCCATTCCATATAGATCTACTGCTGCTTGTTGGAAGGACAAGTACAGTGAAAATACTTTTGAAATGAAGCCATTTCTGACTCCTGACAGCTTTTTAAATAGGCTTTGCCCCCTCAAAAGCCCTTCCTGTAGGTCTAGTTGAAGAGCTTGGGGCCTCTGACACTGTGTTGGGAAGTGAAACCAGAAGATGTGTCACTGCATGACCAGTCTATTGGCCCTTATGTTCATCAGGCTCTTGATTATGTTAGCAAAGAAGATCTCTGGGACAGAGTGGTAGTGACAAGGATGTTAATTTGTTGTTATTCTCAGGGAATACTTAAAAAAAAAATCCTAGTCTCTGCAAATTTAACCGTGTTTTTTTGTTGTTGTTGTTGTTGTTTTTTTGGCAAGTCCATTCCCTTTCTGACATCTCCGGCTATTTTCACATTTCCTTACATTGACAAATATCTAGGTTCTGTAAAGTCACCACTGCTCTCTGATGCACAGTCCTTGAAGCAGAGTATAATGTATTTGTGAAAATAGCTTCAACCTATTTGGTGAGGTACTTCTCAGGGACCACCTCTCCATTACAATTCAACACTATATTTATCAGTGGATCAGTGGGATGTCAGAAGTGACTTAAACCCCTGTTCATTTTGGTTACAAATAGAAGCATCCGTGTGTCTGTGTGTGCACGTGTTTGTGTGTGATATGTGGTGTGGACCAGGGTAAGAGTGTTTAACCCCTCCTCCCAGGATTCAAGTTCTAAATGTTGGGATGGAAGAGCAGAAACTTAGCTCAGTCTATTGCAAATCAAGATTATGTAGCCTCCATGTACAAATGTATAAGCAGTAGATATAAAGAAAACCCTAGCTTATAGTTAAAGATTTATACTTTTTAGAATAATTAATGAGTACTCATTACTTTTTAAACACTTTTTCATATAAAAAGTTGAAATTGTAATAATCTTCTGCTAATAGTAA
Source organism: Enhydra lutris kenyoni (assembly GCF_002288905.1). Classification (NCBI taxonomy): domain Eukaryota; kingdom Metazoa; phylum Chordata; class Mammalia; order Carnivora; family Mustelidae; genus Enhydra; species Enhydra lutris. The sequence goes on from NW_019154086.1 coordinate 43,098,535, forward strand.
AGAAAACATTACACAAATGTCACTTGGTTTTGCTTTGACAAGTTAGAAGGCAACTAAATGGACCAGAAACCCCAATCTTCAGCATTATTTGTAATCTTGAGTAAATTCAATTTAGTGAATGAACCAGAAGAGTTCTTGAGATATTTTTCAGGTTATAAAATCCTGGTGCCATATAATATCTATTCCAAAAAGGAATATTACCAGTATTATTGCTGCTATCTTTTAGTAAATTACCCCAAGAGACACAGAATTTAGATTAAATGCCTATGTAAATAATAAATTTTTATTACAACCTATAAACATCTTCTTATTTACTATAATATGATATAAAGCCAACAACATCTAGGTTAGTTTTCTGGTCTTGTAAACTGAAACTTTATTAAAAATTAGGAAGCTACCATTTAAGAAGGACATACTTCTTCATAGAATGGTATTAGTTCAAGGACAACTTAATGCACTGTTAAAATAAGACACTGGTTCTTGACAAAAGTCCGAAAACACAGAATCTTAGAACTCTAACATATTTGTATGGTCTAGTAATGTCAGAACTGCCGTTGTTGAACCTTACTCACTTAGTGAATTCTGACTGGCTAGAATCCAAGTCCATTCTTCTACAGTTCTGTGAATTTTCTACCAAGCCACATTCTTGTAATAGCTGTGATTCAAATATAAAAGTAAAAAAAAAAAAAAAATGCAAAGTAGAGTATATATATTATAGTTCCAACACTTTTCCAGAAGTGCCTAATGCCTCAAATTATCATCAGTCAACAATTCTCAACTGAGATGATTTTAGGCCTCAGGAGAAGTCCAGCAATTTCTGAAGACATCTGTAATTGTTACAAATTTGAGGTTGTAGAGAAGGATTGCTACCCGCAATAGAGAAGGATTGCTACCAGCAACTATTGGTTGCTAAACATTTTACAAACAACGTGATAATTACAACAAAACATTTTCTGGGCACACATGTCAATAGTCCCAAGACTGAGATACTCTAAATTTTCCTCCCCTTGGATTTTCAGGTTTCAAATGACAAACAGATTCCTTCTCCTATGCGAACTCCAGTTATTCAGCAGTAACTACCTGGAGCCCTGTGTTAAGAGCAAAACAGCTACATGTGTTCAGTCTGTCCGGAGAGAGGGGGATGGCTCTACTATGCATTGTCAGCTTAACTAATATTTTTAAAATTTGCTGTGATTATTGTGTCACAAAGTTGAAGTTAGGTTGTTAATGTTTGTCATTTTTCAAAACCTTTTTCCTAAATTCACCCTTCACAGATTTTTGTAATATTGTATTTTAAATTAGCATAAACATAACTCTTCTGGCATATGCAGCTTTATGTAGATTAGGCATGGTGCATATGAATAATTGAGATCAATTTTTCTTATACTCAAGCAATGAAGGGTGAATTTTATTTTCTCAAATATTTTTTCTGTCATGAATTGATACTTTAAAAATATAATAAAAGTGAATAACCAGAGGAGTAATTATAAAAAGGAATCCATAAGATGAATTTTTAGATTATTAGATTCAGGGAACAAAAAATTGCCTTGTCATATAGTTATAAAAATTCTAAAACACCCCCAATTATTGCATTTATGTCAATGAGATTCAGTAACATCTTTTATAGACCAGCAAGTATATGACGAGTACAGTGGGAATGTCATAAACTACTCTTTCCAAAATCTGCCTCTGTTCTTCACTCAACAGTTGTTCCTGGCCTGATAGGGTCAAGCACTGCACTGGGTTCCAGGAATTCAGAGATAAAGGACAGTCTTGATCTTCATGGAATGTGGAGGAGCCAGATAAATAATTTTAAGAGAAATATATTTGGTAGAAGATATTAGTCATCATGGGTAACATGGGAGTGTAGAGGATGCTGAGAGAATCCTAGGGCAGAGGAGACCATGTCTTGAATATTTCTCTAGTGTAGGAACTATGTGTCAACTTAGGGACAGTGTCTTTGCTAAACCATACTCCTTTGCCATAACCTCATACTCTGGAAATAATGGTTGAATAGGTGTGTTAAACTGAGAAGTGAAAACTGCTTGTGTGTTTACAATACAACAAAATAATAACCATCCATGACTGCCAGTTGAGTTTCTTACGCTCCTTTAACTACATTCATGGCTATTTAAATGCATTCAAAGCCCAATGATTACATGAAATAACACAAAGGCAACTGAACTTTGAGGGAAGAATGCGTTTCCAATTGTTCTCTGCTACATCTAGTAGTAGTCTCTCTGATATTGAAACCAGACTGATACCCATGACAGGCACGATGCTTAAAGTGGTGTTTTGCTGCAAGTATTGCAAAATGATGATTCAGGTATTTTAAAAAGCTTATTATCTTCCTCAAAATGGAGACCATTTATCATTTCTCTACTGATTTAACACTGATAGCTTGAAAGAAATGTATGCTTCTTTCTTGCTTCCAATTACCTTTCTTTATCTTTAATAGCTAGATTCTCAATTCATCTTTTTGATAACTTGCGATTTGAATGGCTAAACAGTACCATTCAGATTTATTTTCCTTGTAAAATATGTTGGTTTTAAATTACCCATGTCTATTTGAGGCTGAGTAGCCTGTGAAAAATGTTTACTTGAGCTGGATATCACAGGATTGTTGCAGTTACTGAGAAATGCTGTCCTGTGATTCTAAAGCAAATATTGTTATTGTACACTATATTAATTGTATAAAATTGTCATTGTACAGCATATCAATTGTATAATAATGAGATCTGACATTTCATTCAATAGGCTTAGGAAATTGGGTCAGTAAAATTATGTTTAAAAAATTGATAAGCTGGTTCTTGTTTCTATTCTCATTACTTTTAACTACATTAAACCAAAAGAGAAATAATATTTATTACATGTAAGAGGAACATGCCACACAGATAAAATAGAATTATATGTGAAGAGATTATTATGAGATTAATGTTGGTTAGGTGATTAAATAAACTATAGTCCATTTATTCTAATGTAAGATCAAATGTATAAAAATAATGTGCACAATGAAAAATGAAAAAGTATCATCTGAATAATTGATTACAAAAATGCACATTGTACACTCTTACTATTTGATGGGAAAATTTTGCTGATTTTGCAGAGTTATTTACATGTAAACTTGAAATACAGTGTATGTGTTTATTTATATTGTGCTATGGTATACTCTGAACTAACTTACAGGCTATGTGAGTCCAGGTTAAGTCACTTGTTTCTTCCTCCAGCTTTGTTACTCAGATTTTGAGGTTAGTTTTCATCCTAGGTAGAGGCAACCTGGAAGCCAGATGGTAGTAAATCTGATGGCTAAGCTTTGCCAGATATAACAGTTAAGACCTTAGGTACAGAAAGTGGAATGCCACTGTCACTATCTTTTAGTGTTTGTCCTGATATCTCATCAAGACATATTTCATCTTATATGGCTACTGGTGGGGAATGGAATCGACTAAACTTCAGTCTCCACACTATGATTCTACTTCCTATTGCCTGCTGCCAGATTCCTCTAGGACTGCTGTTTCTCAGCCACCACATTATCCTGCTCAAACACCTTCTCTTTTGAGCATGTCTAGCGCAACTACTTTCCCACATGTGTCTCTTTTTGCCAAGCACAGATTATGAGTTAGAATGTAACCTCTGGTACTGACTGTGCATTGAAATAATAATGCAGTCTCCTTTCACAACTGAGAGCACTTCCTCTAGGACTAAAACTTGTTTTTTCTTTGTATCCTAACCTTTTATCTTAAATTAGTTTATTTTACAAGAAGTTCAAAAAATAAGACACGGTTCTCATATGCCCTTTACCTAGCTTTGCCCAAAGATAATATCTAAAATAACTACAGAACATTGTTAAAATTAGGATAGCCACTGTTAACTTCAGTTAATACAAGTATAGATCTTATTTAGATTTTACCACTTTTTGTGCATACTTTTAAAATGTTCAGTTCTATGACAATCTGTCACATGTGCAGGTTTGAGCAACCACCACGATTATCAAAACAAGGTTATTCCATTACCACTAACAAGCTTGCTTAGGTAACCTCTTAATCCTAATAGCCTTTTTCAACCCAAGCCCCTGGCAAACAATAATCTATCCTCTATCACTCTCTTTTGCCACTTTGAGAACATGCAATATAGAACACTTTGCAGCCAACATGTTTAACATAGTAATGCCTGTGAGTTTCATCCAAATTGTTCCATACATCAATAGCTGCTGATTCCTTGTTATTAAAAATATTTCATGTAATGGATATAATACAGTTTGTTTACTCAACACATTTAGGTATTTTTTATTTTTATTTTTTTAAATATATTTTTTCAGTGTTCCAAGATTCATTGTTTATGCATGCCAAACTATGGAAAGAGCCAAGATGCCCTTCAACAGACAAATGGATAAAGAAGATATGGCCCATATAGACAATGGAATACTATGCCTCCATCAGAAAGGATGAATACCCAACTTTTGTATCAACATGGATGGGACTAGAGGAAATTATGCTGAGTGAAATTTAGGTGGTTTTTAATGTGGGACTATTGCAAATAAAACTGTTACAAAGATGCATATATATTTTATAGATGAACATGAATTTACAAATCTAGAATAATTATCAATTACGAGATCTCATGGTTAGTATACTTAATATTATAAGAAGCTGACACACTGTTTTCCTGGGCAGTAGTACCATCTTATCTTCCCACCAACAATATATATAAGAGCCACTTGCTTCACACCCTCGCCAGCAAACTTGTTTGTCAGTGATTTTTATTTTAACCCTTCTTAAAGGTATTGTAATAATGGGTCACAGAAGTTTAATTTGCATTTTCTTTAATGATTTATGTTGTTGAACATTTTTTTTCATGTGCTTATTTGCCATCTATACATTCTCTTTTGTAAAGAGGCTTTTCAAGTCTTTTGCTCATTTCCTTGATGGATTTGTATGTTTTATTACTGCAGAATTTAGAGTGTTCTTTATATATTTTAGATAAAAGTACATTGTGGCCTATCTTGTTTGCAGATGTCTCTTAGTCTGTGGCTTGTTTTTCATCTGTGTCACAGTCCATTACAGAGAAATAGATATTAATTTTGATGAAGTCCAATTCATTTTTTTCTTTTATGGATCATGTCTTTGGTGGTATGTCTAAGAATCCTTCTTCCATATCAAGTCACATTGTCTCCTATGTTTTCTTCTAAAAGTTTTATTGTATTTATGTATTAGATGTAGTCCATTTTGAGGGGTGCTAGTTCTGTGGAATTTTAATTATTTCTAAGGGTATTTTTTTCAGGTTATCATTAAGGAATAGAAATTCCATAAAAATGAAAATAAATGTAAATTTTATTCTTTATCAAAAAATTATATTCAAACTCAATAATCTTGTTTTTATCTCTGCAAACTGTGAGTCTAGAGTTTTCGGGTTTTTTGGGGGTTTTTTTTGGTTAAATCAACAATCTTTAAGATTAGAAACTACTATATAATTACATGTAAATAATTTAAAATGCATGGGTAAATATATGAGTGTATTCCAAAATAAAATTATATGGTGTTACTTTATGTACATGAATTCTCTGTTAATATAATGATAGATTTGCTTCTACAGATTTAATTTGTTTACTAAGAAAAGTTCAAAATTCAAAGAACATATATGGCTTATCAACTATGATTAGAATCTTAATTGGCTTTGATTTTTCTTTGACTTTTAGTATCTTAAAAAATTCTCATCCAACACTACTAACTGAAATGGCTAATGACTATTTCTCATAAAAATAAATAAAATAATGAATCACACATTCATTTAGTTATTCATTCTACCTATGATTTAAAATAGATTTATATGATTTAGCCTTTACTATTCACTTTAATTTAGGCTTTCAATAGCAAGGGCTGAAGAAATGGAATCTAACATTAGTTAGTACTTCTGTACCAGAAATGAAGATCTCCCTGGCCCCTTTCCCCATATAGATCACAGTCACATTTAGTCTTCAAAACAACCTAAGAGTTTAGACCTTTTATTTTTTAAATGAGGTAATTAATTTCCAGAGAGATGAAGTAAATTGCTAAAAAGTCTATGGCATCAAAATAGTTTCAGTAATTCTTGAATCCTCTGCTACTTACTTAGGACTATTTAATATATCAGGGGCACCTGGGTGACTCTGTTAAGTGTCTGCCTTCAGCTCAGGTCATGATCCCAGGGTCCTGGGATAGAGCCTTGCATCAGGCTTCCTGCTCAGTGGGAAGCCTGCTTCTCCCTCTCTTGCTCCCCCTGCTTGTGCTCCCTCTCTCTCTCTCTGTGTCAAATAAATAAATAAAATCTTAAAAAAAAAAAGACTATTTAATATATTTGATCATTTAAAAAAATCTAGTTGAGGTAATAGAGTCAAATGATATTATCTTCAATTATGCTAGAAAATTTGAGGAAAGCACAATAATAAAAAAGTTAACTTTCTTGTTTTTTTTTTTTCTTGAAAAAATGCTGACAAGTACACTCAACTGAGAACTGGTATTTTATCCTATTAAAAAATTACTACTGCAAATAAACAACAGAAATACAAACAACGTGATAAAAACAGGTGAAAAATTTGAACACACACTTATAAAAGAAGATATATAAATGTAAAATAAACACCTATAAAATGTAAAATAAAATAAATGAAACCTGTTTAACCTTGGTAGTCATTTGGGAAATGTCAAAATCACAATGAAATGGTGTTACACACGTTCTAGAAAAAATTTAAATTTAAAAGATCACCAAAATCAAGTGTTACTGAGATGTGGAACTGGAACTCTCATGTATTAATGAAGAGAGACGTTAACTTTGACAATCACTTTGGAAAATGGTTTGGCAAATTCTTCTAGAAATAACCTTATGCCTATCATATGAAACAGAAATTCTATTTCTACAGTGTTATTGAAGAAAGATGAGAACATGAATCCATATAAAGACTTACATATAAGAGTTTATAATAGCTTTATTCATTATAACCAAATATTGGCAACGATCCCTATGTCCATCAACCGGAGAATGGATATGCAAAATGTGACATATTTGTACAATGGACTACTACTGAACAATGAACAAGAGCAAACTACTGATACATTTGACATGGCTGAATTGCTAAAAACACTGCTGAGCAATGAAAGCCATGGGCAAAAGAGACCATGCTCTGTTGTTCAATTTATAAGAAACACCATATAAGATAAAAATCAACCCTAGTGTCAGAAAGCAGATCCATATTTACCTAGAGCCCAGGCTGAAGAGGGGATTACTATATACAGGGTCATGCTGGAATTCATAGAAATGGTCAATACCTCAGTTATAATAATGGTCATATTACATCAATGTAAGTATTTGTCAGAGTGTAATATATGCTAAATGTATGCTAAAAATGTGTGCATTTTATTTTCTAAAAATTAATTTCCAATAAAGTTGATCTAAAACACATCTATCAACCATATGAAATCTAAAAAATGGAGCAATGCTAAAATCTAAAAAATGGAGCAAGTTTCTGTAAGATGGAAGGTAATGATATAAGCCTGAAGAGAAAAGATGAAAATTAAGCATATAGTCATGGCTGTTAAAGCTGAAATAAAAAAGTTGAAATAAAGAGGAAAACATGATGATTCTTGTAGAGGTTACTTCTGAGCTTTCCTCCAAGGATACAGATAGAAATAAGAATGGTAGGAAAATAATAAGTGGGAAATCGATATATACAGGGATCAGAGAATTGTGACCATCACTGTAAATAGTAGGGCTTCACTTATAAGAAACTGAAAGTAAGTGAACTGGAGCAATATAAAGAAAATCATAAAGATAAAATTTCTGGGTGCCTGGATCTGAGCTTTAACAATTTCTACATGCATGTCTTTGAAGAAATATCTTAAGTTCTCTATGATTCAGTTTTACAAACAAGAGTTAAAAGAAAAGAAAAGAAAAGAAAAAAATGAGGCTCTAAGATCATGCTATAGGATTATTCTCATTATTAAATTGGATCTGTCTATGAATGTTCTGGCATAGTGCCTGTAGCTCTTTGACCCTAAAGATATTACAGAATCTAATAGCTTCACTTCACTAATGAGTATTATAAATACAGGTTTAATGAATATTAAACTTCTTAGATTATATTTACTATGAAAGTAAAACAAAATAATTAAAAAATGATATATTCTATAATAATATGTCCTAAGCCTCATAGTAATGTTATTATTTAATATGGAAAACATTCTAGGAACTATGAAATATATTTTATAGTAATGATTATATACATATAATGATTATATACATCAATATATATATAGATATATATACAATATATATAAAATATATATTATATATAATGATTATATACATCAAGATATTAAATACAATAAGGAATTATTTATTAATTATATTACAAATGTTATTTAGGACATACAACAATGTACATATTGTTGGAAGCAGGGAAATAAAAAGAATAACAAATTTCTTCAAATGAAGATAACAAGAACAAATTATTTTCCCAAATATTAACAAGTTTTTGTATAACCCTAGAATTACACAGAGAAGAGGTACAAGCTAGAAAAAAGTGATCAAATAAATTTACAATGTAAAAATAGGGAGAGAGGACAAGTATGCTAAAAAATAAAATAAATAAAAACCCCAAATAAATAGCCAGATAAGAAAACCAACAACATAGAAGATTGTTGAAATAAGTGACACTGCAAAACAGAGTATTCCTCCCATGCATACTGATTTATTGAACAGTTCATCCCTCTTTTGAGAGACTGGGAAAGAAGGGAGGGAGGGAGAGGGGGCAAAGAAATGAGATGTAGAAATGCAAGACTAACAAGAGAGGATTGAAATGTCTGCTATTCTACAACAAATGCTACAAAAATAGAGACAGATTTACAAGTAAGAGGGAAAAAATAAACACTGTTATCAAAGATGCTGGCCATTAGACATGGGAAGACAGAGACTGAGATGAAAAGATGTCTCTGGAGGGCTCAAGAGACAGATGCAACAGATAAAAGACTGGAAAATCAGCTTGTCGAGGAAAAGTTTTCAAAAAACACTCTAAATTCAGACTTCTGAATAACTTGGATAAGAACCTGCTGAGAAAATGTCTGTCAGGAATAGGAGACGATGTATATAATAAACAATTAATGGTTTATAGCAGAAAGTGAAGGAACTTCAGTGCCAACTCTCCTCTTAACTATAATCTAAAATCATAAGTATCCTTCAAAATTTTAATAAATCAAGTCACACACAGTTGTAGACAGACATGGGCCAATAGACTAAAATACTGCACTAACCCAATACCCCTTTCTCATTTGAGTTACTACTGATTCCCACTACAATGGAACTGAAATAGTGGCTAAGGGAGGTCTAGGGTAGAATGGATTGCATGGTTGACTTTAAGGCTCAAAACTCGTTTGTGTCTCAAAACAACAAAACAAATTCATTTGGGTTTCCAGTTTCTTTTAATGCTCTGCTCCCTTGCTATTATTTAAAATAAAAAATTATTAGAAGAATTTGTGAACAACCAGCTCCCCATAAATGTGGGAAAAAGAGAATAGGCTCTTAAAGTGCAGCTTTTCTTGCTGTATGTAATAAATGAACCCTTAAACTCACAATGATAAATTATATTTCTTAAACATTCATTGGTAAATTAAGTTTCATTTTCATTAAATAATATCTTCTATGCACTATGAAGTCAGAGGTCCTTTATATTCATTTATGGCAAATTTTACTTTTTCAAAATCTTCAGAAATCTTCTTTATGCATCTGGATTTTCATATATATCAGATTTCCTAGAGGTATATTTGTTGGTTGGGAATTATTATGTTAAATTAACAACTGCAAAAATTTCCTTGACTAAGAATCATACAAGTATTTATTGCTGATCTGATTAGGGTCTAAGGTAATAGATTTCCCCCAGGTTTTACCTTGTTGGCCAACAACTTTCTTTTGGGTTCCTCATTATGAACCCTGTTTCTTGCATCTTCCTGGCATGTAATGTAGCCATATTGCCTACACAACTAAAGGGTCCATCTCCCGCCACCTAAGTAAGTAGGGCCTGTTATCTTGATGATACAACTAGGTAAAGGGGAACTCTGGGGTATTTATATGTTAATATATAGAGAGGGCTGTATCTCATTATTTTTATCTCTGAAAAGTTGTATGAGTATAATCAGATGAACTTAACCATTTCCTTATTGCAGTGTAATTATATTCTCCACCAATATTGCTTATTTCAAATTATGTTTCAGAAGCATGCTTGCACACAATACTTTGTGCTTATTTATATGTCTCTAGAACACTTAAACATAGAAGTATTTTTAATCCCCAGAAGATATATTCCTTCCAAATGTTGTACACAGCTTACATCCACCAAGGGTGTGTAAATGAATTATACTAGAGCCTTCTCACACTACAGATAATATGGTATTTTTACATAAATCTTTTTATTTTAATGTATATCTCCCTGACCACAACTGATACTGAGCATCATTACCTCTTACTGTTTCCAGGGTTTTTTTTTTTTTTTTTAAGATTTTATATAAATGTTTAAGAGGTCACAGAGGGAGAGAGAGAAGCAGACTCATAGCTAATCAGAGAGCCCATTGGAGGTCTCAATCTCAGGACCCTGAGATCATGACCTGATCTGGAGGCAGATGCTTAAGGACTGAGCCACCCGGATGCCCTTGTTTCCAGGGATCTTTTATGTATTCCTTTTTTTTTTTTTTTTAAGATTTTATTTACTTATTTGAGAGACAGAGACAGCGAGCATGAGCAGAAGAAGGGAGAGAGAGAGAAGCAGACAACCCGCTGAGCAGGGAGTCTGACATCAGTCTCCATCCCAGGACCTTAAGATCAGGACCCGAGCCGAAAGCAGGCACTTAACCAACTATGACACTTTGTGCCCCTCCTTTATGCATTCTTAAAGAAAAAAATCTCTTTTACATGGTATGTGTTGTAAATATATTCTCCCACTTTGTAATTTGTCTTTTAATTTTTTGTCAGACATCTTATTACATGGAAAATTATTTGTAGGGGAAGGACAGGAAGTCTTGATTTCTTTGTTTTTATTTACAAAGTATACTTCTATGAGATTTTTTCTCCTTATAACTTCTTGGAGTTTTCATTTTGGCTTAAAAATATTCAAAACTTTAAAAGAAGGTGGAAGTATTATAAGTACTTGCTTATGTGTTGTGTCCTTAGCAATAAATGGAAAGACAGCTTTTGGACTCAAAGATTTATGTACTGTGTTCCATACTATTGTAGGCAGAAAAATAGATGCCCAAACATGTCCATGTCCTAATCCCTGGAAACTGAATATGTTATCTTAAATCAGAAAAGACATTTTGTAGAAGTAATTAAATTAAGAATCTTGAGCTAGGGAGATTATTCTGGATTGGCCCAAGGTAATTATAAGAGCTCTTATAAGTGAAGAGGTAGGCAGGAAAGTCAGAAGTAGAAAATAAAATGCAGAGAGAGGCAAGATGGTGGTAGCAGACTGAAATGACATCAGGTCTCAGGAGTTTAGCTAGATAGTTTTCAAACATTCTGAACACCTACAAACTCAATAGAAGATTGAACAGAAGAAGAGCAGCAATTCTAAGAACAGAAAATCTACCACTTTTTGAAAGGTAGGACATGTGGAGAAGTGAATCTGAAGCATCAGGAAGATAGACCGCAGGGGGAGGGGCTGGTTCTCAGAAAGTGGCAGAGCAGTGGAGCACAAAATCAGAACTTTTAGAAGTCTGCTCCATGTAGGGACATTGCTCCAGAGGATAAGTATGGGTGGAGGCCTCGCAGGGACAGTGTGGTCTCAGGATCTGTGGGGTCACTGAAAGATCAGGGGTGTCTGAGTGTGTCAGAGCTCCCAGGTATTGGAATGGGGAAGCCAACTGAAGAGACAGAGCCAAGGAGTGAGCACTCAGCTTGGGGTTACCTAAAACTGTGATCTGTGGTTGGACCACTGCTCTTTGAGCAGGGACCCCACAAGTGACAGATTGAGGGAGACTCACCTTCCTCCTCTGGAGGCAGGAATCTGCTGGGTTGGGAGACTCCAAACAGGGCTGTGTGCCAGAGACAGAAATGCTTGGTCACAGGCCAGGTGAGCCCAGAGTGCGGCCAGAGACCAGGGAGACAGGAGTGAGGGTGCATTGAGGAGTGGGGCCCTGAGCTCTTGGCTCCTTTGGGCTGGAGATTGGGAAGCCACCATTTTCATTCCTGTCCTCTAGAGGTCTATGGAAAGCATTCAGGGAACAAAAACTCCTGAGAGCAAACTCGAGCAGATTTCTTAGCCTGGCCCCTGGCAAGCTCAGTGAAATTCCACCTCCAGCAAAGACATTTGAGAATCACTACGACAGGCCCCTCCCCCAGAAGATCAGCAAGAACATCCAGCCAAAACCAAGCACTAATCAAGGAGAATAGCAGAACTCTGGAGCTAGGGGAATACAATGGATGGAGTTAATGGCTTTCTCCCCATGATTGTTTAGTCTTGCAAAGTTAAATTAAAAATTTTTAATTTTATTTCTTATTCTAATTTTTTTAACTTTTCCTCTTACCTCTTTTAACATTTTTTAACTAGTTTATCTTAATAATAGCTTTCTAAAAAAAAATCTTTTAAACCTTCATTGTTATAGTCATATTTTATCCTTCATTGTATTTTACCTTATTTTTTGTATACATATAGGTTTTTTCTTTTCCTAAAAAATTTTGGTATATAATTTCTTCTAATAGATCAAAATATACCTTAAATCTACCACAGGCGTTAGTTCTAGTCTCCTGCCCGAGCACATTCTCTCCTCTTTTTTTTTTTCTTCTTCCTTTTTCCAAACAACTTATCAATTCCTTTTTAAGAATTTTTTAAAATTTTCATCTTTACAGTCATATTCCATCCCTTCATCATGTTTACCCTTATTTTTGTATATATATATAAGTTTTTCTTTCTTTAAAGTTTTGGGAGGTAGTTTCTTCGAAGAAACCAAAATACATCCAAGATCAAGTGGGTGGCTCTGTTCTATTCACCAGTCTAATTATATATACATATATACATATATATATATATATATATATATATATATATATATATATATATATTTAAAAGAAATTTAAAATTATATAATTATATATATAATTTAAAATTTCTTTTTACCCCCTTTCTCTCTCTCTGGTTTGGAGTCTCTTCTGATTTGGTTAGCACACATTTTTCTGGGGTCTTTGCCACCCTTTAGTATTTTATTATCTCCTTCATATATTCTTATCTGGATAAAATGACAAGGCAGAAAAACTCACTACAAAAAAAAGAAACAAGAGGCAATACTAATGCCTAGGGACCTAATCAATATAGACACTGGTAATATGCCATATCTGGAGTTCAGAATGACAATTCTCAAGGTGCTAGCTGGGTTCAAAAAAGTCATGGAAGATATTAGAGAAACACTGTCTGGAGAAATAAAATCCCATTCTGGATTAAAATCTAATGAAGCTGAAATCAAAAAAGGTATTAATGAGGTGCGATCAAGAAGGGAGGCAGAAGAGAAAATTAGTGATATAGAAGACCAACTGACAGGGAACAAAGAAGCTGAGCAAAAGAGACACAAACAACTACTGGACCGCAAGGGGAGAATTCAAGAGATAAGTGATACCATAAGACAAAACAGTATTAGAATAATTGGGATTCCAGAAAAAGATGAAAGAGAGAGGGGCAGAAGGTATATTGGAGCAAATTATAATAGAGAATTTCCCTAATATGGCAAAAGGAACAAGCATCAAAATCCAGGAGGCACAGAGAACCCCCCCTCAAAATCAATAAAAATAGGTCCACACCCACCATCTATTAGTAAAACTTACTAGTCTTAGTGACAAAGAGAAAATCCTGAAAGCAGCCTGGGACAAGAAGTCTGTAACATACAATGGTAGAAATATTAGATTGGCAGCAGACTCATCCACAGAGACCTGGCAGGCCAGAAAGAACTGGCATGATATATTCAGAGCTCTAAATGAGAAAAACATGCAGCCAAGAATACTATATTCAGCTAGGCTATCATTGAAAATAGAAGGAGAAAAAAAAAAGGAGGAAAAAGAAAAATAGAAGGAGAGATAAAAAGCTTAAGGATAAACAAAAATTAAAAGAATTTATAAACACCAAACCAGCCCTACAGGAAATATTGAAAAGGGTCCTCTAAGCAAAGAGAGAGCCTAAAAGTAGTAGACCAGATAGGAACAGAGACAATATACAGTAACAGTCACCTTACAGGCAATACAATGACACTAAATTCATATCTTTCAATAGCTACCCTGAATGTAAATGGGCCAAATTCCCCAATCAAAAGACACAGGGTATTAGAATGGATAAAAAACCAAAACCCATCAATATGCCGTCTACAAGAAACTCATTTTAGACCCAAAGACACCTCCAGATTGAAAGTCAGGGGGTGGAAAACAATTTACCATGCTAATGGACATCAAAAGAAAGCTGGGATGGCAATCTTCATTTCAGATAAGTTAGATTTTAAGCCAAAGACTATAATAAGAGATGAGGAAGGACAATATATCACACTGTCCAACAAGAAGATCTAACAATTACAAATATCTATGCCCCTAACATGGGAGTAGCCAACTATATAAACCAATTAATAACAAAATCAAAGAAACACATCGACAATAATACAATAATAGTAGGGGACTTTAATACCCCCCCCCCCACTGAAATGGATGGATCATCCAAGCAAAAGATCAAAAAAGAAATAAAGGCTTTAAATGACACAGTGGACCAGATAGACATCACAGATATATTCAGATCATTCCATCCCAAATAAACAGAATACACATTCTTCTCTACTGCACATGGAACATTCTTCAGGATAGATCACATCCTGGGTCACAAATCAGGTCTCAACCAGTACCAAAAGATTGGGATTATTCCCTGCATATTTTCAGACCACAATTCTCAGAAGCTAGAACTCAATCACAAGAGGAAAGTTGGAAAGAACTCAAATACATGTAGGCTAAAGAGCATCCTACTAAAGAAAGAATGGGTCAAGCAGGAAATTACAGAAGAATTTTAAAAAATCATGGAAACAAATGAAAATGAAAACACAACTGTTCAAAATCTGTGGAACACAGCAAAGGTGGTCTTGAGAGGAAAATAATATAGCCATACAAACCTTTCTCAAAAAATAAGAAGGGTCTCAAGTACACAGCCTAACCCTACACCTAAAGGAGCTGGAGAAAGAACAGCAAAGAAAGCCTAAACCCAGCAGTAGAAGAGTAATCATAAATTTCAGAGCAGAAATCAATGAAATAGAAACCAAAAGAACAGTAAAACACATCAACAAAACCAGGAGCTGGTTCTTTGAAAGAATTAATAAGATTGATAAACCCCTGGCCAGACTTACTAAAAAGAAAAGAGAAAGGACCCAAATTAATAAAATCATGAATGAAAGAGGAGAGATCACAAGCAACACCAAAGAAATACAAACAATTATAAGAACATATTATGAGCAACTATATGCCAGCAAATTTGACAATCTGGAAGAAATGGATGCATTCCTAGAGAGATATGAACTACCAAGACTGAACCAGGAAGAAATCGTAAACCTGAGCAGACTCATAACCAGTAAGGAGATTGAAGCAGTCATCAACCGCCCCCAACAAAAAAAAAGGCCCAGGACCAGATAGCTTCCCAGGGGAATTCTATCAAACATTTAAAGAAGAATTAACACCTGTTCTCCTGAAACTGTTCCAAAAAATAGAAGTGAAAGGAAAACTTCCAACTCATTTTATGAGGCCAGCATTATCTTGATCCCCAAACCAAAGACCCCATCAAAAAGGAGAATTACAGACCAATATCCTTGATGAACACTGGTGCAAAAATTCTCATCAAAATACTAGCCAGTAGGATACAACAGTACATTAAAAGGATTATTCACCAAGACCAAGTGGGATTTATTCCTGGGCTGCAAGGTTGGTTCAGCATCTGCAAATCAATAAATGTGATACAATACATTAACAAGAGAAAGAACAAGAACCATATGATACTCTCAATATATGCTGAAAAAGCATCTGACAAAGTACAGCATCCTTTCTTGATCAAAACTCTTCACAGTGTAGGCATAGAGGGTACATACCTCAATATCATCAAAGCCATCTATGAAAAGCCCACAGTGAATATCATTGTCATTGGGGAAAAACTGAGAGCTTTTCTGCTAAGATCAGGAACAGGGCAGGGATGTCCACTATGTTATTCAACATTGTACTAGAAGTCCTAGCCTCAGCAATCAGAGAACAAAAGGAAATTAAAGGCATTCAAATTGGCAAAGAAGTCAACTATCACTCTTTGCAGACAATATGATACTTTATGTGGAAAACCCAAAAGACTCCACTCTAAAACTGCTAGAACTCAAACAGGAATTCAGTATAGTGTCAGGATATAAAATCAATACACAGAAATCAGTTGCATTTCTATACACACCAACAAGACAGAAGAAAGAGAAATTAAGGAGTTGATACCATTTACAATTGCACCAAAAACCATAAGATGCCTAGGAATAAACCTAACCCAAGAGGCAAAGAATCTGTACTCAGAAAATTATAAAGTACTCATGAAAGAAATTGAGTAAGACACAAAGAAATGGAAAAATGTTACATACTCTTGGATTAGAAGAACAAATACTGAGAAAATGTCTATGCTACCTAAAGCAATCTACACATTTAATGCAATCCCTATCAAAATACCATTATTTGTTTTTAAAGACATAGAACAAATAATCCTAAAATTTATATGGAACTAGAAAAGACTCTGAATAGCCAGAGGAATGTTGAAAAAGAAAGCCAAAATTGGTGGCATCACAGTTACAGACTTCAAGCTCTATTACAAAGCTGTCATCATCAAGACAGTATGGTACTGGCACAAAAACAGACACGTAGATCAGTGGAACAGAATAGAGAGCCCAGAAATGGACCCTCACCTCTATGGTCAACTAATCTTTGACTAAGCACAAAAGAATGACCAATGGGAAAAAAGACAGTCTCTTTAACAAATTGTGCTGAGAAAATTGGATGGCCACATGCAGAAAATGAAACTGGAGTATTTCCTTACACCACACACAAAAATAGACTCAAACTGGATGAAAGACTGTAGTGTAAGACAGGAATCCATCAAAATCCTTGAGGAGAACACAGGCAGCAATTTCTTTGACCTCAGCTGCAGGAACGTCTTCCTAGAAACATTGCTAAAGGCAAGGGAAGCAAGGACAAAAATGAACTATTCAGACTTCAAGATCAAAAGCTTTTGCACAGCAAAGGAAACAGTTAAAAAAAAAAAGACAACTGACAGAATGGGAGAAGATATTTGCTAATAACATATCAGATAAAGCGCTAGTATCCAAAATCTATAAAGAGCTTATCAAACTCAACTCTCAAAGAACAAATAATCCAACCAAGAAATGGGCAGAGGACATGAACAGACATTTCTGCAAAGAAGACATCCAGATGGCCAACAGACACATGAAAAAGTGCTCCACGTCACTCAGCATCAGGGAAATATAAATCAAAGCCACAATGAGATATCACCTCCCACCAGTCAGAATGGCTAACATTAACAAGTCAGGAAATGATAGATGCTGGTGAGGATGCGGAGAAAGGGGAACCCTCCTACACTGTTGGTGGGAATGCAAGCTGGTGCAGCCACTCTGGAAAACAGAATGGAGGTTCCTCAATAAGTTGAAAATAGAGCTACCCTATGACCCAGGAACCGCACTACTGGGTATTTACCCTAAAGATACAGACGTAGTGATCCAAAGGGGCACATGCACCGAAATGTTTATAGCAGCAATGTCCACAATAGCCAAACTATGGAAGGAGCCTAGATATCCATTAAGAGATGAGTGAATAAAGAAGATGTGGTGTGTGTGTATGTGTGTATATATATATATGAATACTATGCAGCCATCAAAAGAAATGAAATCTTGCCTTTTGTAACAACATGGATGGAACTAGAGGGTATTATGATGAGTGAAATAAGTCAATCAGAGAAAGACAATTATCATATGGTCTCCCTGATATGAGGAATTTGAGAGGCAGAGCAGGGGGTTTTGGGGGTAGGAAGGAAAAAATGAAACAAGATGTGATCAGGAGGGAGACAAACCATAAGAGACTCTTAATCTCACAAAACAAATTGAGGGTTGCTGGGGGGAGAGGCGATATGGAGAAGGTGGCTGGGTTATAGACACTGGGGAGGGTATGTGATATGGTGAGTGCTATGAAGTGTTTAAGCCTGATGATTCACAAACCTGTACTCATTGGGGCAAATAATACATTATATGTTAATAAAAACATATACTATATATACAGTAACTAGGGAGGGATTTTATGGAGGACATTACTTAAGGGATAGACTCAAACTATACCTATGAACCTCTGAGTTTTCTAATTTTTGAGAGGAAAATATATAACAAGTTAAAATAATGGCTGAAAAGAGTAAGAATTACCATTAACATCTACCCACATAAACCTTGATATGGAATGAGAAAAAAAGAAGAAGAAAAGTATGTAACTGCTTAAAAAAAGGAAGAAAAAAAAGATGTAACTACTTAAATGGAAGTTAAAATGATAAGATTGCTGGTTTGGAAAACAGATTGCTGTTTTTGAAGATGGTTTCCATAAGTCAAGGAAAGAGGAAAATATCCAGAAGCTAAAAAAGGCATGCAGCAGAATTTTCCCAGAGCCTCCAGGAAAAAATACAGTCCATGCTGACGACAAGTTGATTTTAGACCAGTGATCCCTATTTACATTTTGACTTTGTGAAATGCAATGTAATAGATCTGTGTTGTTTTGGGATGCCTGGGTGTCTCAGTCTGTTAAGCGGCTGCCTTTGGCTCTGGTCATGATCCCAGGATCCTGGGATGGAGTCCCACATCTGGCTCCTTGCTCAACAGGGAGCCTGCTTCTCCCTCTGCCTGCTCTGTCTGCCACTCCCTCTGCTTGTGCTCTCTTTCTCTCTCTGACAGATAAATAAATAAAGTCTTTTAAAAAAATTGTGTTGTTTTAAGGCACTAATTGTTGTACTTGTTACAAGAGCAATGGGAAAATACTACACATACTGAAATAAGCAAGTAAATATATACTTAATCTCAGTAGGTGTGTGATTGAGGACAAGGAAAACAGGTGAGGTTTTAAATGGGACTCTCCAATACAGCAGTTATCAGCTATGTACTTGAGCAGAAAAAGAGAAAAGAGCTTTTGTGTAGACAACCGGCCACTTTCACCATAGTAATACTAATAATTGTTCAAAATGGCAACATAACCAAAAAAGATCCAAGGCAAAAAAGCATAAAATGAGACAAAGAGTGATATGAAATTTCGATAAAATGAGTTTTCCACCCAAGATATTAAAATGACTCTAAATGCTGGAGAACATAATGGCCTGATAATTTTTGAAACAAAACCATAAAATGATACATAAAAGGCTGACAAATTCAATACACTTGTAAGATAAAATATAACTGAAACAAAAATAACAAGTGACAGAATGGGTGAAAATATTTACAACATACGGTACAGTTGAAAGATCTTATCCACAATATGTCAATGTTTCAATAAATGGAATCTGAAACAAAAGTAAAGGAAACAAAAGCAGAAAAACAAAGAGGCAACCTGCTGCCTGCTGCAAATGAATGGACATTTTGTTGAAGAGTAACAATTGACCAATGAATGTATGAAAGCTTTGTCAATGCCAACATTATTCCTAATGCTACATCTAAAATTAATTCTTGACAATTTTATGACTAGTCTAGGTTGAAAAAGAGGGCAATTTGTATTGTCTAGGAGTAAATTATTAGTGTCTTGATTTAGACAGAATATCAGAGATAAAACAGGAGAAGCAGACATCACTTTCTGGGAATTTTCATTACTTGGAACCTGTGAAGAGTTGGGAGATAAAATTAAGTTAAATTGCTACTTTATAGCTCTTATCTTTAGGCTGACCAGAAAGATGAAGTCCAAATTTATCATACTGCTAAAGGATGAGTCTAAGATCAGTGATATTTCCCTTGTATTTCTTTCCTTTTTTATATAGGAAGGAGATACTAGACATATACTTAGAAGCTGGATGGCAAGCCAAATTTAAAGTATATGAATTGATATTTTCATTGTAGAATATTTCTGTTGATAACATAAACTATTCTTAACACTGTTAAATTATTTTTACCTTGAATTTTATTTTTCCTGACATCACAGTACAAGAATCTGAGAACACAAGAATATTGTCCAGTAGTAACTTTTCCTAGCTGAGATTTTTAGGAGGCATGAAATAAGTATTCTGTTAAAAAAAAGTGCCTGTGACCTATTCTCATAATGTTCTGGATATTAAGCTAGGCTGATACTTTAGCTGTATCAAAATTCTTCTGCTTAATATTTTTAAGAATATTTTGTTCATAATATAAATGTGCTCATTATTTCAAGTATTTTATGTCACTACACATTTGTTATAAATATGTCATACCTTTTGTTACTGAAAGTAGAGAAGGTAAGAATTAAAAATTGATAATGCACCCAGGTTAAAAGCTTAGTTTGGAAAGTTAAAGAATCTGAATATATTGCACCTAATTTTTAAATCTACAATAATATAGCCTTTAAAAATGTTTAATTTACTTTGCCTTAAATTAGAGTCTTTAATTTTTATTCCTTAAGATCAGACATCTGCCTTAAAGGTTGAGCCAATTGTGATATCATGGCATGACAGATTTTTATTCTTGTTTTTAACACTAGTCATCTCCTTTATTAGTAACTCCTAATCCATTTTACTTTTTGACCTCTCCACTGGTCTTTGGGGAGCCCTGTTATCTTGTCATCTGCCTAGCTTTCAATGTTATGTCCACAGTATGTCCAATCTCATCTTAAAAACATGCTTTATCTCTTATCCTCAGTGGCTCCCTTACTTTAACTTGTTTTCTTTTCTGAAGCTGTGCCCTGGGTCTGATGTTGACAATTATTTTGCTACAATCACTTCTGTATCATTTTCCTCATCAGTACTGCAGGACTGACCAATGTCCCAGTCCCCATATCCCAAGACTAATTACCTTACAGTAATCTAAATTGAGTTAAATTTGCTATCTCTTAGCACAATCAACTAAAAAGGAAAATATTGTGAAACTTCACTATTACTAGTGGGTATAACATTAAAAGAGATGGAAAAAATATTTTACAATTAAATTTGAAAGGTACCATGGCAAATACACACCCACATACTGCTAAAAAAATAAGCAGTACTTCATGATTGTTTAAGTAACAGTTTTGTATCTCATGATTCTTTTTCATCTATAAAGGAACCTACAATGTTGGGCACTATGAACTATTGCCCTGACTTTACACAAAGCTTTCTTGGAGCAATTTATATTGTTACCTATAACACCCCTCAGAATAGCACGTTGCAAATACATATTGGGAAAACAACCTATCTCAGGCAAGCCATGTGTCTTCATCCTCATATGCTCTACTCTATTGATTTAACTTTGCATACTTTAAATCAGTAGCTATCAGTGTGGAATATAGAGAGTATTTATATATTAAAAAAAAAAAAATCACCAGGGGAGTTTTCCAAATTTAGCTTTCTGGGTTTAACACCACTTCCCAATGATTCTGATTCAGTAGGTTTAGAGTAGAGCTTAAGAATATGCATTTTAGGGGTGTCTGGGTGGCTCTGTCAGTTAAAGCATCTGACTTTTGATTTCAGCTTAGGTCATGATCTCAGGGTCATGGGACTGAGCCCCTCATCAAGCTCTGTGCTCCATGCAGAGTCTACTTGTCCCTCTCCCTCTGCTCTTCCCCTGTGCACACACTCTCTAAAATAAATAAATAAAGTCTTAAAAAAAAAAAAAAGAATACACATTTTAAAGCAACCCAGAGTATTTCTTAGGTACACTGACATTTGAGAGCCATTGAATACCAGTAAATTCATTCATTTACATAAAAGAGTTGTTTCCAAGGCACAAAACAAATTGTGGTCTAGGGGGTAAATATCAGGCCTTCTATTATTATTTTTTTAACCTAAAAATAAGATAGAACTTGGGCTTTAGTAATATTTAATGTATTGAATAGAACTAGTCTCCTTACGTACTCACACGGCCTCTTGGTATGTGAGATATCCTTAAGTGTTGGGTTTCCACAAGGCAGAGGAGCTGTATGGGCCATCTTCCCTTACTTTTCTGTAAGTTGCATTGTAAGACAGTTTCCTTGTATCCTGTTCAGTTGTTTTATAAATTATGTTCTCTAGTCCTAACCAATATTTAGAAAACGGAAAATCGACTTAATAACCTTTCTACTAAAAAAAACAAACAAACCAGTAATAAAGAAGGATAAATATTTTAGAACATGTTACCTATTAAAAGAAGTGGTAGAGCCAGTGTTTCTTAACTGGACAACTACACTCAAAGAGAAGACAAAAACCCACTGTCAATATTTCAGAAAAATAATGAAATTTATTTTCATGTTTCTTAATAATGAAGACAAAGGCCATATACTATTGCTGAAACATTTACTGAAGCATTAAAATTAGAACAGTACATGGAAAATAAAATGCTTTCTTTTGTCAGTATACACTGTTGACAGGCACAAGAATATGTTATTGATGAGTTTAGAAAAAAATTGTAAGAAAATTACGCACTGTGGGAAATTTTACTGTAGAGTTACATGACAGTCCGAAAATTTTTAATGTGTCTCACTTTATTTTCTAGAATTTGGTTCACAAACTCATATCTCAAGAAGTGGTTTTGGTAAGCTACTAAAAGAAAGGTTGAGTTGGAAAAAATATATCTTTTAAAATAAACAATACCTAAAATGTATTTTGAGAACAAGCTAAGTGTTCTAGGCTCAAGCTGCAAAGGTCATACCAGGCATGAATTTCATTCACAGTATTTTTCAGAGAAAAGCTATTGTCCCTTTGCACAGGTAGAAATCAGGTGCACATATTATCAGGTGCACACCCAGGTCATTAATTTCACAAAATGAGATCTTTAAAATGTATAGTAGACTTATAAATAGTTTATAAGTATACAGAGAATAGCTATGAAGATCTTTTTAACCACAGATAAGTATTCTGGTTATCTCTCAGCAAAGTAGTTAAAATAATTGAATAAAAATGAATGGCGCTTTTTTTCTTATAAATATAATTATTCCAAATACATTGATTCTTTTTGATGATAAATATCTGTTAGCAGTATACTACTTGATAGATGTTTTAGAAAATATAAACACAATCCATCCCTAAAATGTAAAGGTCATGCTTTAAAAATAATGTTTGATGAAAGAAATTTCTGCTAGTAAGAAACACTTTAGAAATATGAATATTTGAGTATTTTCCATTTTATGATTTTGTTAAATAAAATAATTTGTATGATTTCAAACAATATGTTTAATCTATATACTTTTTTTTTTTATTTAGGTTTTATTTTTTTTTAAACATATAATATCTTTTTATCCCCAGGGGTACAGGTCTGTGAATCGCCAGGTTTACACACTTCACAGCACTCACCATAGCACATACCCTCCCCAATGTCCATAATCCCACCCCCCCCAACCCCCTCCCCCCATTAACCCTCAGTTTGTTTTGTGAGATTAAGAGTCACTTATGGTTTGTCTCCCTCCCAATCCCATCTTGTTTCATTTATTCTTCTCCTACACCCTTAACCCCCCATGTTGCATCTCCTCTCCCTCATATCAGGGAGATCATATGATAGTTGTCTTTCTCCGATTGACTTATTTCGCTAAGCATGATACCCTCTAGTTCCATCCACGTCGTCACAAATGGCAAGATTTCATTTCTTTTGATGGCTGCATAGTATTCCATTGTGTATATATACCACATCTTCTTTATCCATTCGTCTGTTGATGGACATCTAGGTTCTTTCCATAGTTTGGCTATTGTAGACATTGCTGCTATAAACATTCGGGTGCACGTGCCCCTTCGGATGACTACGTTTGTATCTTTAGGGTAAATACCCAGCAGTGCAATTGCTGGGTCATAGGGTAGTTCTATTTTCAACATTTTGAGGAACCTCCATGCTGTTTTCCAGAGTGGTTGCACCAGCTTGCATTCCCACCAACAGTGTAGGAGGGTTCCCCTTTCTCCGCATCCTCGCCAGCATCTGTCATTTCCTGACTTGTTAATTTTAGCCATTCTGACTGGTGTGAGGTGGTATCTCATTGTGGTTTTGATTTGTATTTCCCTGATGCCGAGTGATGTGGAGCACTTTTTCATGTGTCTGTTGGCCATCTGGATGTCTTCTTTGCAGAAATGTCTGTTCATGTCCTCTGCCCATTTCTTGATTGGATTATTTGTTCTTTGGGTGTTGAGTTTGCTAAGTTCTTTATAAATTTTGGACACTAGCCCTTTATCTGATATGTCATTTGCAAATATCTTCTCCCATTCTGTCAGTTGTCTTTTGGTTTTGTTAACTGTTTCCTTTGCTGTGCAAAAGCTTTTGATCTTGATAAAATCCCAATAGTTCATTTTTGCCCTTACTTCCCTTGCCTTTGGCGATGTTCCTAGGAAGATGTTGCTGCGGCTGAGGTCGAAGAGGTTGCTGCCTGTGTTCTCCTCAAGGATTTTGATGGATTCCTTTCTCACATTGAGGTCCTTCATCCATTTTGAGTCTATTTTCGTGTGTGGTGTAAGGAAATGATCCAATTTCATTTTTCTGCATGTGGCTGTCCAATTTTCCCAACACCATTTTGAAGAGGCTGTCTTTTTTCCATTGAATATTCTTTCCTGCTTTGTCGAAGATGAGTTGACCATAGAGTTGAGGGTCTATTTCTGGGCTCTCTATTCTGTTCCATTGATCTATGTGTCTGTTTTTGTGCCAGTACCATGCTGTCTTGATGATGACAGCTTTGTAATAGAGCTTGAAGTCTGGAATTGTGATGCCACCAACTTTGGCTTTCTTTTTCAATATTGCTTTGGCTATTCGAGGTCTTTTCTGGTTCCATATAAATTTTAGGATTATTTGTTCCATTTCTTTGAAAAAAATGGATGGTACTTTGATAGGAATTGCATTAAATGTGTAGATTGCTTTAGGTAGCATAGACATTTTCACAATATTTATTCTTCCAATCCAGGAGCATGGAACATTTTTCCATTTCTTTGTGTCTTGCTCAATTTCTTTCATGAGTACTTTATAGTTTTCTGTGTATAGATTCTTAGTCTCTTTGGTTAGGTTTATTCCTAGGTATCTTATAGTTTTGGGTGCAATTGTAAATGGGATGGACTCCTTAATTTCTCTTTCTTCTGTCTTGTTGTTGGTGGAGAGAAATGCAACTGATTTCTGGGCATTGATTTTATATCCTGACACTTTACTGAATTCCTGTACAAGTTCTAGCAGTTTTGGAGTGGAGTCTTTTGGGTTTTCCACATATAGTATCATATCATCTGCGAAGAGTGATAGTTTGACTTCTTCTTTGCCGATTTGGATGCCTTTAATTTCCTTTTGTTGTCTGATTGCTGAAGCTAGGACTTCTAGTACTATGTTGAATAGCAGTGGTGATAACGGACATCCCTGCCGTGTTCCTGACCTTAGCGGAAAAGCTTTCAGTTTTTCTCCATTGAGAATGATATTTGC
>NW_019154086.1:43129126-43130491 GCF_002288905.1 Enhydra lutris kenyoni
AAGGATTGCCACTCCTGCTTTTTTCTGATGTCCATTAGCATGGTAAATTCTTTTCCACCCCCTCACTTTAAATCTGGAGGTGTCTTCGGGTTTAAGATGAGTTTCTTGTAGGCAACATATAGATGGGTTTTGTTTTTTTATCCATTCTGATACCCTGTGTCTTTTGATTGGGGCATTTAGCCCATTCACATTCAGGGTAAGTATTGAGAGATATGAATTTAGTGCCATTGTATTGCCTGTAAGGTGACTGTTATTGTATATTGTCTCTGTTCCTTTCTGATCTACTACTTTTAGGGTCTCTCTTTGCTTAGAGGACCCCTTTCAATATTTCCTGTAGAGCTGGTTTGGTATTTGCAAATTCTTTCAGTTTTTGTTTGTCCTGGAAGCTTTTAATCTCTCCTTCTATTTTCAATGATAGCCTAGCTGGATATAGTATTCTTGGCTGCATGATTTCTCGTTTAGTGCTCTGAATATATCATGCCAGCTCTTTCAGGCCTGCCAGGTCTCTGTGGATAAGTCTGCTGCCAATCTAATATTTTTACCATTGTACGTTACAGACTTCTTTTCCCGGGCTGCTTTCAGGATCTTCTCTTTGTCACTAAGACTTGTAAATTTTACTATTAGGTGACGGGGTGTGGGCCTATTCTTATTGATTTTGAGGGGGGTTCTCTGAACCTCCTGGATTTTGATGGTTGTTCCCTTTGCCATATTGGGGAAATTCTCTCCAATAATTCTCTCCAATATACCTTCTGCTCCCCTCTCTGTTTCCTCTTCTTCTGGAATCCCAATTATTCTAATGTTGTTTCGTCTTATGGTGTCACTTATCTCTCGAATTCTCCCCTCATGGTCCAGTAGCTGTTTGTCCCTCTTTTGCTCAGCTTCTTTATTCTCTGTCATTTGGTCTTCTATATCGCTAATTCTTTCTTCTGCCTCATTTATCCTAGCAGTGAGAGCCTCCATTTTTGATTGCACCTCATTAATAGCTTTTTTGATTTCAACTTGGTTAGATTTTAGTTCTTTAATTTCTCCAGAAAGGGCTTTTATCTCTCCCGAGAGGGTTTCTCTAATATCTTCCATGCCTTTTTCAAGCCCGGCTAGAACCTTGAGAATTGTCATTCTGAACTCTAGATCTGACATATTACCAACGTCTGTATTGATTAGGTCCCTAGCCTTTGGTACTGCCTCTTGATCTTTTTTTTGTGGTGAATTTTTCCGCCTTGTCATTTTGTCCAGATAAGAGTAGATGAAGGAGCAAGTAAAATACTAAAAGGGTGGCAACAACCCCAGGAAAATATGCCTTAGCCAAATCAGAAGAGATCCCAAATCATGAGGGGGAGAAAGGGGATAAAAAGAGGTTCAGAAAGA
>NW_019154086.1:43130591-43236624 GCF_002288905.1 Enhydra lutris kenyoni
AAAAAAAATATATATATATTAGATAAACTAGTTAAAAAACGTTAAAAGAGAAAAGGGTAAAAGTTAAAAAAATTTAGCAGAAGAAGAAAAATAAATTGAAAAAGAAAAAAAATTAAATTAACTGCAAGGCTAAAGAATCATGGGGAGAAAGCCATGAGTTCCGTGCTTTGCTTTCTCCTCCTTTGGAATTCCGCTGCTCTCCTTGGTATTGAAACTGTCCTCCTTGGTAGGTGAACTTGATCCTGGCTGGGCTTCTTGTTGATCTTCTCGGGGAGGGGCCTGTTGTAGTGATTCTCAAGTGTCTTTGCCCCGTGCAGAGTTGCACCGCCCTTACCAGGGGCCGGTCTGAGTAATCCGCTCGGGTTTGCTTTCGGGAGCTTTTGTTCCCTGAGCGCTTTCCGTAGAGTTCCGGAGGGCGGGAATGAAGATGGCGGCCTCCTAGTCTCCGGCCCGGAGGAGCCGAGAGCCCGGGGCCCCACTCCTCAGTGCGCCCTCAGAGAACAGCGCCGATTTACTCCCGTCACCCTGCCTCCGGCCGCGCTCCGAGCTGACCGAGCCTGCAACCGGTTCAAGGTAACCCCGAGCTGAGAGTCACTCCTCGGCTCTGTCTCTGTAGCCGGCTTCCCTGTTCTAATACTTGTAAGCTCTGCGACACTCAGACACCCCTGATCCTTCTGTGACCCTGCGGGACCTGAGGCCATGCTGACCCTGCGTGGGCTTCACCCCGGTTAAGCCTCTGGAGCTATGTCCCTCAGCGGAACAGACTTTTAAAAGTCCCGATTTTGTGCTCCGTTGCTCCGCCGCTTGCCGGGAGCCGGCCCCTCCCCCCGCGGTCTATCTTCCCGTCACTTTGGATTCACTTCTCCGCCCGTCCTACCTTTCAGAAAGTGGTTGATTTTCTGTTTCTAGAGTTGCAGTTCTTCTTCTCTTCGATCTCCCATTGGATTTGTAGGTGTTTGCAGTCTTTAGATAAGCTATCTAGCTGATCTCCCGCTACCTGAAGTAGTCTCAGCCTGCTACTTCTCCGCCATCTTGACTGCTCCTAATCTATATACTTTTAATAAGGTTGAAACATATTCTATTTAAAAATGTTTCAAAATTACTATCTTCAATAAACCTTGAAGCTACTTATTCATATAAAACACACATGTTTTCAGATTCATTTATAAAAGCATATACGTTTTTAGAAAATAGGATTTTAACCTCTCGATTTTCAGAGAAGTTCGTACATACTTATACATATAGTATACTTTCAAAAATAATACTTTTAGTTTTATCCAATACTATTCTTCTAGTTGTATATATTTATGTATATCATATATCTTTTGATATATCATTTTCAGATATCACAGCTAATACAGCCAAGTTTCAAAATAAACTAAATTTAAATACAAGCCTTCAAATTACTTTTCCAATGTGCTAACCATGAATATTCAGAAATAATAGAGCACAGTGCTGGTTAAAATATTAAATTATCTATCATGTTGTGATAAAGGAAATTTTCAAATTTTAATGTTTGTGGGTCCTGCTTGTGGGCTCCCCAGGAAGCTATACTTAAGGGTCAGAAAGACTTCATCAAACTTTAAAGCATGAGCTCTATTCCTGCCCTGAGCACACATTGTGTATCTGCTCCTTAGCAAATAACCTAAAAGAAATATTTCAAACTAAAGAGTAAAATATCTTCCTAATTTCTGTTCCCATACATCTGAAGCTTGCAACCCTGTACATACTAAGAGCATAAAATAAAGTTTATAATTTTCTGAAATGTCCTTTTTCATGATGATTTGTAATTCTTTTTTTTTTTAAGATTTTATTTATTTATTTGACAGAGATAACAAGTAGGCAAAGAGCCAGACAGAGAGAGAGAGAGAGAGAGAGAGAGGAGGAAGTGGACTCCCTGCTGAGCAGAGAGCTGGACGTGGGGCTCGATCCCAGGACCCTGGGATCATGACCTGAGCCGAAGGCAGAGGCTTTAACCCACTGAGCCACACAGGCGCCCTGATGATTTGTAATTCTTGATGTAAACAACCCCCCCCAACACACAAACAAAACCCATATATAACCCTGTTCTTTTTCCAGAACAGTCTTTCCTTCTCCAGAGCACTCTCTTCTTTGTGAAGATTGTGTATCATGGACAGTTGCCCTCAGCTCAAATAAAGCCTCTTGACTTGAATTTTCTTCTCTTTTAAAAAATTTCCTTTCAATAATGAATTAGTACTTTGTACATGTTTGCTCAGTAAATGGTACTTTCTAATTCTAATCATTTTCACATTCTAAATTTCACAATGTAATCTGTAGGTACACATGATTTCTAACTATGTTTGATAAGAAAGAGTAGGATATGGAAAGTGACAATGGGAAGGAAAGCATATTTCTGCAATAAAGAGATATTTTAATTCTATGTAATGATATTTTTCAACAGAATTAGCTTCAATGTTTGACTGAAAATCACTAAGAAAACCAAGTATGACATACATAAACTTTCCATCAGGATAATTTTACAAGGATACATGTAAAATTTTTCTCTCTCTCTCTGTCTCACACACACACACATACACACACACACCCCCAACCCACATATTCAATTAGAGACTAGCTATTAAGTGTCTTCAATAAGTTCCCTTGGAACAAATCAAAGACAGAAAGCACTTTACTCTCATGTGAACTAATTTCTATTCCAGTGTTTTTCCACTAAGCAAATTATGATTTTTCCTTTCTCATTAAGGTTAATTTAGAAAAGAGCAGAGTGTTTGATTGCTGGTGGGTTCCTCTTCAATACGCAGCTCACATACAAGAATCAATTACACTTGGCTCGTCCAATTCTTAAAAATGGTTTTAGATTGCTTTATAACTCCAATCTACTTGTCAAATTACTCTGCCATTATCTTTGTGTTCACTGAAGCTAGGACAAAATTGTGTTTAAACAACGGTTTACTTTAATATCCTAAAGTTCAAAAAAAGATAATTGAACGAACACTATGCAAATATATACTTTGAAATTAACATCCCTGCTTACTTTGTACTAGAGCTACTAGTATTCCAGAATTTTACTTACATACAATAATACCCTTTATATGATAAGGATAAGCCATATATTATATTAACTTCTCTCAAATATTTTAGCTGAAATATCAGGCAATCTTCATTTTACTGACTGAAACTACTGTCAGCAAAAGATAAATAAATTGTTTTGCCAACCAACTTTATGTGGCAAGAGAAAACACAATAATTCACAGATAATTGCATGAGTCTTCTAACTTGGACTGTCTCCTTCCAAGCCTATTCTCCTGTACTCCATTGTCTACATTGCTGTCAAGTTAATTTTCCTTTTTATAGCCATTGATTTGCTTCCTTATTTGCCTCCATGTATAGAATTTCTATCTAATAAACTCTGCAAACAGACCATCAAGGGCTTTGACAACATAGCTTGAAGTGAATCCTTCCTTTAGTAATTCACTCAACTATTGATTCATTCATTCCAAAAGATTTTTGAGCATTATTTACTAAATATTTCCTAAATATTTGTGACTTAAAAAATATGTAATTTTTTAGAGCATGTTTAGTTTCCTTGCAAAATTGAAAGGAAGGAATGGAGATATTTCATTTACTCTCTGTCCCCACACATGCTTAGCATCCCCATGATGGACATCTCCCACCAGAGGGGTATATGCATTATAATAGATGAACCTACAATGACACATTGTAATCACTCCAAGTCCATAGTTTACATTGGAATTCACTCCTGGTGTTATATATATCTGTGGATTGGGACACATGTGTAATCCATCATTACAATATCATACAGAGTATTTTTACTGCCCTAAAAATCATCTGTGCCCCACTAACCATCCCTCTCCCCATCCCATCCACTGTTAACCAGTGATTTTTTTAGTGTCTCCAACTTTGCCTTTGTTACATATTTGGAAAGATATTGTATGTGGCCTTTTGGGATTGGCTTCTTTCTCTGAGTAAATGCATTTACAAATCCTCCATTTCTTTTCATAGCTTGATAGCTCCTTTCTTTCTAGTGCTGGGTCATATTCTATTGTCTGGATGGAATTATCTCCATAATTCAACACATAATTTGATCTCCCTATGTATATATATCTCAGATACATTGCGAGGCATTGAGGAGAAAAAGATGTGTACCTGGTAACCTTGTAAAGATCACCTTTATGAATCTTTAACTTAGATCATAACTTAAAACCTATTGAGAGCAAGAACTAGTTCATACTTTTTTGCAGCTTTGAGAAAAGCAGGGTAATTAAAACATGTAAGTGGTTAAAAAATGTGTGTTGTTGCTTTGTATGGTGGTAATTATCATGCAAATAATAAGGATAACAGATAAAATGATGGGTAATAGAAAATAAAGAAAAACTCTCTGATTTCACCACTACAAATCATACAGTTAAAAGGATATGAATATTGTACATGCTAATTCTCATACCCTTACAAACCTAAGTGGCAAAATCTTTATTTCTAGGTAAGCTAAGAACAATCAATATTGCAATTCATATTACCTTGCTTTACAGAATACAGAGAATTTTTTTTTTTATAAACATATATTTTTATCCCCAGGGGTACAGTTCTGTGAAGAATACAGAGACTTTTAAACACATTATAATGCTGAACAAATTACTCTGAAAATTGTAGTATTTCTATTTGAAGGAGAATATCAAAGGTATATTCATCTATCCTTTGTCCTTATTGGCTTAGGACAATGTGATGATTGTTAAATACTTATAATTCAACTCTGATATCAATCCAGGAAACTGTAGCCTAACTTACAATCTCTATAAAATGTCAGCCCCTTTATGTAGTCTCTCCTCTCTTTATGTTAGAATGGGATCAGATATCAGGATTCTTTGCATTTGTTTCAACAGCACATGCATGTTATTAAACCTTGGATTCTTCTGTGTACTCTATATTTTTTTACTCATTTCCTTCTAAACTTCTATTCTAATAGATTGTATATAATGCATTGAGGTTAATCTCCATGTTCTATTAGATTTGTGTCCCTCTCAGCACCTGACAAATCAAGACTATTGTAAATGTCAAATAAGAGCATTATAGATCAAAAGGTGATCTACCACTTCCCCCAAAGTTAGTGTCAAAGTAGAGGTACTTTACAAAGAGGATAATTATTTTTACCATCAGTCAAGAGTTGTACATTTACAAAAAAAATTGTAAATATTGGGAAGCATACAGGATCTGCTTTCTTCTTCCCTTTGGCTCCTCCCTGATCTTATGGGTTTTGTTTTGTTTTGTTTTGTTTTGTTTAGTCCCCCCCCCCCGCCCCTTCTTGTGGTTTGTTTTGGCTACTAACTTTAACGTGGAGCTTTGGATTTAGAATTTTTAAGATCCTGATCATCTGGCCTCTTCTCTTTTGTATTGTATTTGGATAGAAAGACCTTCCTTCAACAAAGCTACGTGTTATTCTATTTCTAATTTCGTTAAGCTTTCTTGGAAAGCAAGTAATATGGGGTTATATACCTATCAACATTCTAACTTTCTGGTAAGTGTCCTGAAGCTACAGCTGTGTTAAAAATCTATAAACCTGATTTCAAGAAACAAAACAATTTTGAGCTGTTTCAATAGTAAATATTAAAATGTGTCAAATTGTGTATCAGGCGTAGGGATCAGCTGAATTCTTATTAGCAATCACTATATCCAACCCCTGCCCATTTCATATTTTAACATCTGTCACAACAACCCACCTGAAGGTATATATTTTTTATCTTCATTATAGTTATTTGACTATAAGCAAAGAAATGGTCTCATTCTAAATTACACAACCAAAACCACATTAAACAAGTAAATTTAAAATATGAGATAAATCACTGAATTAAGGAAAACCACTAGGCTGTTAGAAGTGTAGGAACTGGGACAGTTTTAGGATCTTAGTATCAGGATATTATGAGGCATTCTTATAAAAATGCTGCCAATGTATTGCTCATCTCTAAACTGATTTTTAACTCATATGACAAGTGGGCAGGGTCTTCTAACTGCCCACTTTATGCTCATCCACAGGGAAGGGATGGGCATAAAGATAAAAAACAACAACAAAAAAACAAGAAGCGAATTATTACTAAACATTTAGTGAAATAATTTTCTTTTAAAGAAATTTAAATTTAAAAGAAATTTAAAAAATTATTTATTTGATAGAGAGCACAAGCAGGAGGAGAGGCAGGCAGAGGGAGAAGAAGAAGCAGGCTCCTTGCTGAGCAAGGAGCTAGATGTGGGGCTTGATTCCAGGACTCTGGGATCATGACCTGAGCCAAAGGCAACACTTAACCAACTGAGCCTCTCATGTACCCCGGGATAAGTTTTTTATAAGATTTTATTTATTTATCTGAGAGAGAGAGGGAAAGAGAGGACGCAGGTAGGGGGAGAGACAAAAGGAGAGAGAGAATCTCAAACAGACTCTGGGCTGAGCATGGAGCCCCAAATGGGGCTTGATCCCACAACCCCAAGATCATGACCCGAGCCTAAATCAAGAGCTGGATGCTCAACTGACTAAGCCACGCAGGCACCATTTTAGTGGAGTAATTTTTGGAGAATTACAGAGAGAGGCATTTAGAGAACAACCCTAGCATAAAGAACAATTTCTTCACTTTCTTAAAATAAAAAAAATTAAACGAGAACAATTCTACTATTTCTTTTTAAAAATGAAATGGTCTATCAGTGCTACACAGAAATCATATGTTCACTAACCGTGCTTATTCTCTACTTGTCACCATCCATGTCCTCATTCTCAGCAAATGCCATCACTTTTAATTTTTCAGAGTAAAGGAGTTATTCATAAAAAAAGCCACAACCGTTCCTATGTATGTTTTCTCTTTGTCTTCTCTGCCCCTTCATGTGGGGTGTGTCCTTTGTTATTTAAGGATAATCTCTCATCTGGTAATTCAGATTTGTCTTCTTCTGTCTTCATATAGATCATACCCTCTCTTTGTTGTATCTACCATCTATTCTGCTTCTAACATGTTCTTTCCATTGGTGTATGAATGATTCTGATCTCTCCCATCTTCCCATGCTCACACCCATGTGCTCTAGCCAGTGCGTATCCTCTTCAAACCACGGCTTTCTCTTTCTCATCTCTGGCATGTCACCACCAGGTGCCCTGCAAGTTTTTCATGGACCCACAGCTTCCACATCCCCCATTTGTTTTCATTTCTCTAGACTGCAAACTATCTTCTGCTCTAGCACTAGAAGGAAGCTTTCTTTTTTCCTTTTTTTTTTTTTTTTTTAAACTCAGGCTTTCTTATTCCTTTCTCTTTCCCCAAACCAGTACACCCTTCTCCCCAAAAATGCTTATTTCACCTTCTGTGTTCTCTGTGTGAATGAAGGACTTTCATCTATCCAATTAGTTGTTCAACACTGAAGCCTGCATAATATTTTTAATCTCTAGCTCTATGACCTTAACATCCAATTAATTACCAACTTCTATCCACACTATTCCTAAAGAATATCTAAAATGTTTGTGTACCATAGAAAATATATCCAAAACTTGGAAAAAGAATGGCATGAACTTTCAATGTCATGTAGGGGGCATTTTTTAACAAGCCTAACCAAGGCAATTATCTAGGAGAAAGTGCCTGCATTTGAAGCCTAGGCACAATGAAACTGTAACCTGAAGATATGTGTCTGGGGGGGTGGGAGAAGAATGACAAAAGTTGTGGTTTTTTTCACCCGGTCAGACATTAACTGGTTTTGCGTCACACCTGAATCTGATTTTTGTATTCCTCTCTTTAAAATAATGTCTATAAATAGCCAGTTCCTCAATATGTTTTTTTGGTGCTTGCTGTATTTTTTTTTTTTTTAGAGATTTTATTTATTTATTTGACAGACAGAAATCACAAGTAAGCAGAGAGGCAGGCAGGGCTGGGGGGAAGCAGGCTCCCTGATGAGCAGAGAGCCCGATGCGGGGCTCCATCCCACGACCCTGGGATTATGACCTGAGCCAAAGGCAGAGACTTTTACCCACTGAGCCACCCAGGTGCCCCTTGCTATATCAACTTAATGCTTCATCTTAGTGCTTCTCCATCAATTAAATGAATAAAAGTCTGTCCTGAGTTCCTTCCTAAACTAAGGCCACCACTGTATCTCTCCTTAATTATTACTGCAGGTGCTTCCTAACTGGTTTTGCTGCCCAAGGTAACCTGAATCCAATCCATTCTTTGCAGGATCATTACTGCAGATTACTTCATCCAGTATCATTCAGGACCATGATATTGGTTATTGTATAATACTAGGATACTGATTCTCAATGTCTCACCTTATATGTCCTTTCTCCTTGAAAATAATCTCTCAAGAGTAGGTGAAGAGGACCCTTCCATGTGATTTCCTGTGCTTGGTCTCCATGGCACTTACGACAGTACATTATGTTTACTTGTCTCTAACCCCTATCAAAGACCTTTACTATCAGAAATCTGCATATCTTATGTACCACACTGACCTCAAAACCTAATAAAGTAACTAGTACATAGTATATCCAATAAGTACTTAATATTTAAGTTATTAAATATTATTAATAATAGTAAAATTGGGACCTCAAAATTTTAAGGGTTTTACTGTTCCACATCTGATATTGTTTTCACATACATAATAACAGGTAAAATGAGATCCCTACTTTCTACTCTTGTGCTTTTACCAATATACATAATGCTTCTATATCTCATTTGTATTAAATCACCCAAGTTTTAGTAACTGAGTACATGTTAGCCATGGTGATAGCTACCTTCAGTTAATCATCAAACACATATCGTTATATCTTAATATTTGATCTTCAAGTAGGCAGTGAGTCTGGTAGTAGAAGCTCTGCTTTACTAGGAAGAAATTATGGCTTAGACTATTGTAACATTCCTGGCAAGTATTAGAGTCAAGACTGGAACTCCAGTTTAATAGTTATACTACATTATATTACAACTATATAATACCATTACACTACAACTATAAGCAAATCCTGGTGTCTGACTCATCACATTTTGAGTCATATTTATTCTTTTAATTAATTGTATTTGTCCATCTATAATTGTATCTTCTAACTTAATTATTTTTTTCACTAAGCACACACTATATATCAGCTTTATCCTAGGTATTATGCTTAGTATTAGATAAAAAATAATGGGAAATGTAGCTCTTGCTCTCAGGAAATTTATAGACTAATGGGAGATTAACACAGCCTATGAGACTAAGACAGGGCTTTGTGCCCTATATTATAAAGACTCCCCCAAAGGCCATTTGGCCTAGATTTGCAAGGGGTCTGAAAACTCAAGGAAAGGACATCTTGGTTCCAACCTAAAGGCACTATGGACACAAGCAAGATGAAGAGAGGTTGCATATTCTGTTTAGGGAGTAGGATTACAGAAGGCAAAAACTGAGACAGAAAAAATCATCAGAGACTAGATAGCAAAGGGCTTTATATTATATGCTTGAGCACAAAGAATTTATTTTCAGGGAAAGTAAGAGCCTTGCTGTAATGTAAATAACACTGGTTAATGTAATACATAAATGTTGATTTCTCAGTGGCTAAACAAAATACATATATTATTTCTAGTTTATACCACAGTTCAATGTGAGTACTCCTGGTTGAGGGGCATTCCCTGTGTCCATTTAGAATTTCAAGTTCAAGGGTGCCCAGGTGGCTCAGTAGGTTAAACATCTAACTCTTGGTTTTGGCTTAGGTCATAGTCTCAGGTCCAGGGATCAAGTCCCACACTGGGCCCAGCACCAGGCGCCTAACTTTATGGGGAGTCTGCTTATCTCCCTCCCTCTCTCTCTCATTCTCTGCCCCTCCCCATTTATGCTCTCTCTCTCTAAAATAGATAAATCTTAAAAAAAAAAAAAAAAAAGAATTTCAAGTTCAACCACCTAGGTGCTTGTGGGTCCTCTCCAATCAACTAGCAGAAAGGTAAAGGGAGGGAATAAAAGATTACTCATGGAAAGGAGTTTATGTGGATGGTACAGATCATAGCTCCCATCAATTTTTGTTCAAGATTTATTTATTTACTTTAGAGAGATCATGCACATGAGCAGGGGGAGGGGCAGAGGGACAGAAGGAGGGAGAGAGATCAAGAAAGAGAGGGAGAGAGGAGTGAGAAAGAAGGAACAAGAAAGAAGCAGACTCCTCGATGAGCATGGAGCCTTACTCTGGGCACTGAGATCGTGATCTGAGGTGAAATCAAGAGTCAGAGGCTTAACCAACTGAGCCATCCAGGCACTCCTACCATCACTTTTTATTTTTTTATTAATTTTTAAATTTTTTTATAAACATATAATGTATTTTTATCCCCAGGGGTACAGGTCTGTGAATCGCCAGGTTTACACACTTCACAGCACTCACCATAGCACATACCCGCCCCAATGTCCATAACCCCACCCCCCTCTCCCAGCCCCCCTCCCTCCAGCAACCCTCAGTTTGTTTTGTGAGATTAAGAGTCACTTATGGTTTGTCTCCCTCTCAATCCCATCTTGTTTCATTTATTCTTTTCCTACCCTCCAAACCCCCCACGTTGCATCTCCACTTCCTCATATCAGGGAGATCATATGATAGTTGTCTTTCTCTGATTGACTTATTTTGCTAAGCATAATACCCTCTAGTTCCATCCACGTCATCGCAAATGGCAAGATTTCATTTCTTTTGATGGCTGCATAATACACCCAAAACCATAAGATACCTAGGAATAAACCTACCATCACTTTTAATAACATCTACTTAGTTATTGCACAGACATACGGCTATATCCAACAGGAAACATATCCTAGCTATGTGCCTGGAAAAGAACACAGCTTATATAAAACAAAGTAGTATAAGCCTCTGATGAGAGATAAGTTTTGCACCAAAGATTTGATTTCATTTTTTAAGAATTTGGCAGTGCCTAAGTGATTTCTAAGCAGACAAATCTAGCAGAATATTCAGTTACAATTTTGGAACATGTGGGATGAATAAAGTCTAGGAAGATAACTAGTCACCTGCATTTCTTAGCTAATTGAATTTACATTGTCAGAAGACTGAAACGAGAAAGGAGCTTGTGTAGACTCCTAAGAAACACTGTACTGCCTAGTAAGGTGTAGTTCTAGGAAATGAGTCAAGCAGGAAATTGTGAAGGAACTGCCAAATAAATATGAGGAAAAAACAAAACAGGAAGTTTTTATGAATAAAAAAAGAAGAAAAGATCTTAAGTAGACTGTGAACAACAATATCATGCTTCCTTTTAGATAGATCTGAGGGAAATAAAATCACTAAAGATAAAAGCCTGAAAAGATGTCACCGATGTTCTTCAGGTTACCATTGTCACTGAATATTTCTCTTTGCATTTAGAAATACATAAAGAACAGAACCTCCATGAATGAGAAAGGGAGTTACCAACTGCTCTTACCTCAGATTTACAAGATTCCACCTACACTCTATTCCTGAGAGAGGTATGTAGGCCACCTTAATGTGAGAGGGAAATAATAAAATCATATCCAAGGAAGGGAGGAGACATGGATTTTCACAAAGTATGGCAGCATCCATTCCATGAATGATTAATTAACAGGATGGATTTAGAGAAAGACTTTATTGGATGTCAAGAAATAGTTTTGTGAGTATAAATATCTGAAGTGAATGTAGAGTGATTAGAAGGACACATATACGTATGCCATACCTACATGTGATATTGCTACATTTTTTCTTGCTCTTTTTCATTAAATGCCAGTAGCAAAACAACTCTTTTCTACATATATTATACTCACATCATATTAATAGAAGGTAATTAAAACAATTTGAAACATTGAGTACTAAAAACCACAAAGTTTGAAATAGCCCTTTAACCTTTGTTTTTCATTATCATTGTTCAGATATAAAAGATGTTCTTAAAAAAAGATATATCTTTAATAGGTATCTAGGGTCAACTTGTTGAGCTGATATTGGAATACAATAAGAAAATTAATACCTTGATATTCCTTGTATTTAAATTCCTTACCTTTTTAGTATAATTTATTTTTCTCGGTTCTTTGCTTTAGGCAAAATCGCAATAATAAAACATTGAGTGTGATGCTTTAATTGTAATAGACATTGAAGGTTTTTCTTCCCATAAATACTGCTTTAGAGACATTAGAGTTGTTACTATTTACACATTCAGTTCTATAATTTTGTAACTTGATAACTACATAAATATAGTTCATCAAAGAATACATACAATGTACCTTTGGCAAGGCAAGTCAAATTTTGCTTTTAGTTTCCCTTTCAAAGAATTTTGCATCAGGAACCCAATGGAGTAGGGGCACACAATAAGTACCTCTCAACTCCTGTCTGATTTTGATTCACTACCGAATTTTTTGAGGACTATTTTCTAAAAGGTAACCTGCCTGGGAATATTTCAGTTTTTCAACTAAATTAAGTAAATTAGAATTATTATATTTTGCTTGGATGACTTTATGTTAATCAGGGCAACTTATGTGAAAAAGCTTGTACTTTTGTTTCCAGATTCAAAAGTTTTCCTGACATTTGACACACACTCCTTGTAATGGAAATGTATATAGCTAGCTGCCTTCTTTAGTGAAATTTCACCTGACAAGCCTATAGAAAACCTTTTTGCTTTAATTTTAATTTTTGTTCTTCCAGCTGCTTTGAAAAGAATGAAAGGACAGAGAAAATGGGTGAAATGTCACCATTTTATATGGAAAAAACTGAATAGTTCTTTGTATTAGAAGATAAGGCCCTATACCTTTTAAATGGCTTTCATTTTTTTTTTTAAAGAATCAGTGAATTTATACAATGGTCCTACTAATCATACATGTAAAAAAAAGAATTTTCTGATAATTTCCTTTAATTTTAGAGTTCCATTTATCATATCTGTGATTTATTTCTAGCAAAGTTATTGGTCTTAGATTTTTTTCTTTCATTTTCTTTTTATTACTTAAAACTTTATTTAACATTTATAGCTATTCTCAAACTGTAAAGTAAAAGGGCATGCTTCTCCAGTTTTTCATTCCACTGCACCAGAGCATTCATAAATTTTTCCCTCCCAAACTCTTGGACCTCTGAAAAAGACAGTAAAACAAAGAAGGAAGAAAATAGAGCTAGGAGAAGAAAATAAGAAAAGGGACATACAACAGGGAAGTTATGTTCAAATGAAGTAAAATAAGAAAAAGAAAATCCCCTAATAAATGTCTATTTCATTTAATTTCATATTAGAATACAGCCTTACACCTCAAACCATCCTATGTTTTACTTTTACCTTCTCCAAAATGAATTCAACCAATAAAAATATATATTATTGTTATCTTCCTGAGAGGTTATTAATATTAAGGTGTTGGGGTTTAGTAACAGTTTAGTAGTAATAATCAAAAGGGAATGAAAGGCGTATTAACTTTTTACTCTGTGACTCTCCTTTCTGGGGCCTCATTAGAACTCTGCTAGAATGTCACTTGTCCCAACACATGCTTTTCCTAGTTGGCAATAAAGCTCAGAGACGTGCAAGTGCTAGATACCACAAACAAAGTGCAAATAAATGTTCATTTGCCTTTTAAAAGATAAAGAGAAGGATAGATAATGAAGCTGAGTAAAATTTATAAAAATCATTTTATAAAGGAACTTATAATTTAGTAATTTCTATTGTATCATTTTATATATATACACTTTATACATATGTATACATATCTATAAACATGCATGTGTGGACATGCTATCTATTATTCTTATAGGCGTTTTATAGTATTTGTAGTTATCACAGTGTTATACTATACAGTGTTATACTATAATACATAATGTTCTGCAACTTCTTTTGTGTTTTGATATCAAGAGTGTGTTTCTGGGAACTATCCATATTGCCATATATGGATATCATTCCATTTCTTCTTATGTATTCTATTACATAACCAGCATAGGAAAATTAGTGCTAGGAAAAATGCTTATGTATACACAGTGGTTTCCTCAGGGGGAAATCTTATTGGTCATTTTCTAATTCTTTATAATTTATGTAGCTTTTATCATTGTATTAAATATACATTATTTTTGTAACAATAGAAATAGCTTTTACTAGATTCATTACTACTAGAGGTTCATTATACAAAATAAATTAAGATATATATTTTATATAATATTTTAGGCAATTTTGGTCATATATAGTCAGGTTTTCTCCATTTCTCCATGTCCCTTGTTAGGGACTATTCATATATATATATATATATATCCTCTATCTTTACATACTTAAAATAGAGCAAGATTTGGAATTAGACACTTGATACTACAACAGCGGTTATCTTATGCAAAACTTATCTGGGATATTATCAAGATGTGGATCACTTAAATAATTACACACTTAAGCCCACAATATTACTTATGCCTAATATCTTTTCAAACGATACTAACCTTCCAAGAAGTTCTGGATTTACCATTTGTGCAATCTTAACGTTGGAAGGACTGCATCGAAGTAGTTACAAACCTTTATTCTTTCATGGAGATCTCAACAGCTGTATAGCATTTCTGAAATCATTTTCACTCTCTAGTCTCTATATTTCACGCTCCCATCATATGATCCTCTATTGAGCCAGAGAAGATCAAATTTGAACTTTTATTTCTGAGTTGGAAAGTGTATCTCTTGTAAACATCCTCCAAGTAAACTCAAGCTGTCATTTTTATGAGATGCTTATCTGGTTCCTCCTCCCAGCCCAGAGTCTGAGCAGTTCAACTCTTTGCCCAAACCACTACACTCATGTTTCCCAGAACACACTAGAACTCTCACTCAAGATTTTGTGTTTTCAAAAATGATCTTCCTACTGCCTCTGCTGATATCTACTCGACATACTTAAAGTGTCTCATATACAATGTCATTACGTGATTAGTTAGGGCATTATGAAAAAGAGGTCATGGCCATGCTGCCAGCTCCACTGCAGCATTTCAGAAACTTTGTGATTAATAACCCTAACCCAGGCTCACGCTCTGTCAGTCTCTATTAACAGTGAGGTGCAAATAGAAAGAAAGAGAGTTGGTGCCTATCCATCACGTAGACCGGAAAACTAAGTAAGCCACAGGTCCCATGGAAGCAGACTCATTAGAATTTGTGCTTTTCATGGCAAAGATAAGAGACTTCAGTGTTGTTGATTAACTTACAAATAACCCCCATCAGAATTACAGTTGCCAAGGAATTCCCCTGACTCTGTCAGCCCCTGACCCAAGAAGGGGAATAACTCGGATTAGATGGAAAATGCTAACTCTTCTATCCTGGGAGATTTCACAAGGCAAGTTTCTGACTGAGAACTAAAATCATACAAACTTTGGGGTTCTAATCAATACACAGGAAATGTCTGGATACATAATGATGACCCTTCAGTTAAATGGGCTCATTGCTTATCTTACCAGCCCGAATAACTGAGAATAGAGATGATATTTTCCACTGAGTGATTTTTGCTCTGAGATAGCAGAAATAAAAGTGCTTAAGAAACGACAAAATATCTGGCAGTTAATTCAGCTGCCTGTTACAGCTGCCACTGCATAAACTTCTCTGGAATTCATAATCTTCTCCTATAGGTTGACTCTTAGAAACATACATCTTCAAGTAGAATGACTTAGTTTGCAACTTTTCATTCTATACATTCCAGTCACCTTCACTCCTACAGTTCCCTCTGTGTCCCAGTGGGATGGTTAGGAATCAGCAGGAGCTCCATCAATCTGGACTTCACAAAGATTATTTTCTCAAAATTCTAAGGGCATTCCAAAGTTAAGCAGACAGATAGGTTCTTTATATATGGGACAAAGTAGAATGAATTAAATTACATGTCCCATGTAGAGAAAAAATAATCTGAAGGCAGGTATTATTTATCAGGAAGATGAAATTTATAATTTAAGTGTTGATATCTTAGGCGGTGAATCTTCTCTTAATCTCTTTCATTGACCTCCCTATAAGAAGTTTTACCATTGTGTGATTTTCACT
Source organism: Enhydra lutris kenyoni (assembly GCF_002288905.1). NCBI lineage: Eukaryota > Metazoa > Chordata > Mammalia > Carnivora > Mustelidae > Enhydra > Enhydra lutris. The sequence goes on from NW_019154086.1 coordinate 43,146,509, forward strand.
AATTTTAAGCAGTGATTTCTCTCTATATCTATTTTAAACTAGGAACAGGGCTTTCAGTATGCTTTCTTTAGCATGGAATCATTGATTTTGAAAAAAGAAATTCTAATAAACAGAAATTCTCATTTTCATTAAATACATTACTGAGTAGAAATGATGACCTTGCACCATGTCTTTCCTTCCCCTGGGGTGGGCTCTAGTTTATTGAATTGGCTAAGTTACCTGTCTTACTGTGTCAGAGGTAACAGCACAGTTGAAGCAGATGCAACACAGGTGTAAAGAGTTGGACCGACCTGTGTGTTTTTCTTGTGCAGACATGGCACTTGCTTTGAATACACGTGAAAGTTCATATAAAAATAACAATTTTCGGGGCGCCTGGGTGGCTCAGTGGGTTAAGCCTCTGCCTTCGGCTCAGGTCATGATCCCAGGTCCTGGGTTCGAGCCCCGCATCGGGCTTTCTGCTCAGCAGGGAGCCTGCTTCCCCCTCTCTCTCTGCCTGCCTCTCTGCTTACTTGTGATTTCTCTCTGTCAAATAAATAAAATAAAATCTTTAAAAAAAAATAACAATTTTCGAAAAGAATTTAAATAAAAGTCATTTTTACTGTCTTACCTATTAGAACTTGAACTTCACTCAACATTCACTTCTTTATTAATAGTAAAAGTCTTTCTTGAATATTGTTGGTAGCTCATCTTCCCCCCTATATCTCTGTATTGATGAAAGTCCTAATTATATTACATTTACTGGCCATAAAATGTCATTGTCCAATTCCTCCCTCTCATCCCCTACCAATAAGGTGAGTTGAATTTAAAATTTAAAAAATTAAAATTTGCTGCAAGGAATTAACTTAAAAAACAGGTAAAACAAGAACAGAATGAATTTTTGGCTACTAGTAGACTTACTCAGTCACTTTTAAAATTTAAATACACATGGTCCTACATCTTAGATTCATTTAGAGAACAGCTATATTAGGTATAGAAGATGTATTAACTTTCCTTTCCTCCTTTTGCAGAAAATTGCACAGCCTTGGATTGCAAAGAATGTGCAGATGTTAAATATTAAATGGTTTCTCTATGATTTTTCCACAAGGCTCTTTCTTCAATATTCAATATTCCATTTAGCATCTCAGATAAAAAGGCTTTTATGGCAAACATTATCACTTTATCAGTTTTTACCATAATAAAACTTTCCAAGAAAATAATGAACATTTTTACTTTCATAAATTGATATTACCCTTTTTGAGGGAAAATACTTTCTGAGAAAGGCAATTTTCCCTTGAAATTTTGATTTACCTCTGTTGTGTCCATCCTGATATCATTTACAAGTCAATGACAATGTGACAAGCAAAGAATTAAAACTATTATATTCTAACTGTAAGGTCCTTGAAACATATTTATTTTAAGTGGCTTGAATAACTTATGGTTTTGTATGAGTTATTATCCTTTTTTCAAACTTTCTGATCATTTTTTGATATGAATTTAATTTTTTTTACAAAGATTGCCAATATTTTTTAAGGACAAGGGCTTAAAGGCAGTATGGAACAAAAAATAATAAAATCCATATGGTTGTGAAGGAATAGTGTGGACAGCAAATGTGCTAATTGTATGACAGAATCATGGCAGATTTTCATTATAGATTTTTCTTCGGATATTCTAAATTGGGTGAATTGGTACTTTTCCAGAAATTTGATCCAGATTTACACTAAACATTCAGCAAATGTTGTTAGTAGAATAATTTAAAATTTTCTTAAGGGAAGACTTTTTTTTCAGACAGATACAACAAAATATTTTGAAAATAGGTACAGATCAATAATGGATGGCCCACCTATTAGATACTGTTGTTGTATAATACTGCTGTTCATTTTGAACAGGGAGATGTCAAACCGGTAAGATTTTACCTTTATTGTTAAGTATAAATACTTCAGGCGGTACTGAAACCTGGGTCTCCAAAGGGCTGCCTTATACCTTACCTGGATGACTGACTACCCACTGAAGGAAACTTTCTAGTCCTTACAGAATATTTGAAGAGCAGTTGCTTCATTCATCTACTCCCTGTCTAAACAAAATTTAAAAGGCACCTCTTACCTGCCAAATAATTTTGTTGACTCCCTGTTACTTGCTTGGATGTCTTCCACTCATTCTTTGGATATCTCTATCTCCTTTTATGCATCCTGTCTCCTCTGATTTTTTTTTTAATGTTTTATACTCAAGTGAAAATGATTCTTAGCATCTCCTATGTCCCAGACACAGCCAGTACTGTTTCTGACTACTTTGAACAAGCCCCAAGCACAGCATTTGCTTTTTATCTTTCAAACTGTCCAGACTAATTCACTAAATTTATTTCTATTTCCTTGGAAATCTTTTGTGAAAAAATTCCTCTTGAGATTTAAGGAACCAAATGCCACAAAATAGGGTGGAGATCAGATAATTAATGTGGATTACTAATAATGTTCAGAACTAGAGAATCTTCATAAATCAATTGCTGTCACCCTGGAGAGAACTTGTCAGAGGTCCTCTCTGTTCTTTTCTACATTTTTATTAGTGACATTAATGCAAATTCAGAATTTAAAGGACAGGTAATTCTTCCAGTAGTAACATATTTTTAGTAGAGTCTCTAATTGTTTCATGATCCAAAACAACTTCAATAAGAATAGGAAATTTCAGATCAAATCTAAAAATACAATATTTTTTGTGGATATGAACCTTAGAACCAAACATAAAATTCCTAAGGACAAAGGGTAGAGGATGTGAGGTTTATTAGACGAATTAAAAAAAAAAAAAAAGTTTAGGATATTAGAAGACATTAAACACAATTAAAGTTAGTAATTTAACATACCTTATTTTTTAAGTGTTTGTCAAAAACAATTTATGCAAATTAGGTTATATTATTGAAAACTATGCTTTCAGGAAACACAATCTCAGAAAGAAGAAATTCTCAAGAGGCATTCTAGTTAGCATTCATTTGAAAATGAGTAGAGAAAAATGGAATGGATTCAGCAGTTACAAAAAAGTCATTTAAAGTTATTTGGTTCCCTTCAAATATTGACATTTGAAGTGCTGTATATAAGTAAGTAGGTTGCATCTGCATAGCAAAAAATAAATAAAACCAGGAAAAGTGAATAGATATTTCCAGAAAAAAGTCTGGGATTTAGTAAATGAAACCTATTTATTTATTTATTTATTTTAAAGATTTTATTTATTTGAAAAGGGGAGAGAGAGAGAAAGAGAGAGCAGGGAGAGGGGCAGAGGGAGAAGGAGACTCCTAGGTGAGCAGGGAGCCCATGAAGGGAAGATGCCAGGACCCTGGGATCACTACTTCAGCTGAAGGCAGACGCTTAACCAACTGAACCACCCAGGTGCTCCAAATGAAATTATTTTATACCAGTGAAAAGTGTCTACATTGAAAGAAGTGAGATCAATGAGGATAAGTCTCCTGATCTGTGAATTAAAATGATTTTTTATAATACCTGGATATCTTTAAAGGCCATTAAGACATTAAATGCATAATGTAGTTAGAATGACTTTCATGGTTCCTACTGTGTTTGTAAAAGTTTGAGATTTCATTTTACATGCTAGTTGAAAATTAATGCATTTGATAAATCTTTCCCAGTGTGATTTTGAGCTTATCTAACTAGAAAATACTTAAAATAATAATCCAAAATATGACCCTAGCAATTCTTTTTTAGTTTCTATGACTTCCATTTGCTGCAATTACAAACTCAAAATCTTAGGAGCTTGTAGGAAACAGATATTAATGCTTCATTAAGTCTGTATACATATCCATCACTGATTAGGTTCCCTGTTACACTTGTCTTCGCTCTAAGACCCAGGTTGTGAGAGCAGGCATCATCACTAATGTTGCTGGTTGCAAGAACAGAGAAAAAGAACATCCCAGAATATCCCTCATACCATCAATTAACGCACTTGTCTCAAGGCCCAGTTCAACCACAAGGGAGTCAAGAGGTGAATGATTTAAAAATTCTCAGGGGCAGGGAACAAGTATTTTGTGAAATTCAACAATAACTACCACAAATACCTGTGACAAACATCATAATGGCTTCATGGAGAATTATGATTTAGTAACAGGAAGTAATCTGAACACAGATTCTTTAAGTTCTGCTTTCTGAAGTTTAGACTTGATAAAAATGGGTTTCACTACAAGAAGTCCATTTTATATGATGCTACAGGATATCAAGGAGAGTTTATATGAAAACTATAGATGATTAATCACTGTTGAGATAGGAAGATGTGAATTAAATGTATTGAGTTTTAAACTAATAAAGAGCCATTTCAATGTCTATTCATTGCCTATTTCAGCTCATATGTGAACACAAATAAAGATGATACACTTCACATTCTGAAATAGTCACTGTCCCTTTTTATATAATTAATACCCTTTTTTATGGAAAAAAGAAAGAAGTGAGATGAAGATATAAATAATACCATATATACAACAGGGCTCAAGAGAGAAAATTTATGGTTTTAATGTTTTTTAAAGACAAACATGTTAATCATTATGATAAACAAAATTACTATCTTATTTATCTTACTATTATTAATTCCTCTCTGGATTTCAAAGTCATTAAAGTCTTCACTGCATGAACTATTTCATAATTCTAAGAACATATCTTGCTATTGAAAAATTCCTAAATATCCATTTCTCTGAATTAGACTATGTACTGAATTAAACATATTGTCTAGAATTATTTTCAACATATTTTTTCCTTCATAAACCTGTTATAAACTTTTCTTTTCACTGAGCATATAATTACCAATTAAACTTTACATAATCTTTCTATATATTTGTAACTTAATAATTTGATTTCAAAAGCAGTGCTGATCTCGCATACCATTACAAAAACCTAAGAAATATGTTGTTGGAAACAAATTATGTCATTTTAATTAAATCAACCCTCAGGGCAGACTTTGTCTTCTGGTTGACTTAATTCTAAACTTGGACTAAGTTAGCAAGAATGACAAACACAGTGCAAAATACATATAGAAGCCACAGTCCATGTCTGACACTTATGCTCAGAGTGAATAAAGGGAGAATAAATTAGAGTAATAATGAAAATGCAGCTGTTCTCTATTTTTCCTATTTTTTTAGCCTCAAAACTGCTTTTAATGTAATGCTTCTCTATTTTGTAATGGAAGCACTCTTTTCAGTAGCTTGCTATTTTTCCCCTAGAAGGGAAGTATAATAGGTATAATCAAGATGATAGAGGGGTTATAATAGAAGGGGGGAAAAGTGATGAGATAAGAGATTGCAAAGTGCATGAAATTTTTCCAATGTTGCAATTTCCTTTTAAATAGTATAGAGAGAAAAAAAATTAAGACCAATGTTTTAAAATTAATTTGAAGGCTTAAAGACACCAGAAGAGTACTGAAACTTGTGTTGGCATCATTCTAAATACATACTCTAAACCCAGTAGTGTGTTCCTGCTGGGAGAATCCTTGCTTTAGAGATTTAGTGGAGAGATAAAGAAAAAGAATATGAACTATTTCAGAATTGATTGAAAGTAATGACTAAAGACAAAGGAATTAATTTAGAAGTACTAGAAAATCATATTATTTATATATTTCCTCTGCAGTTTAAAAGATTACATGAATATGTACACTATAATGCAATTAAAAGGATGTCTCAAGAACAAGACATCATTTATATTCATTGTCCTCATCTTTAACAGTGATTCAAGTTAACCCTAGGTAAAACTTGGTCTATATGGATACATTTTGACATCTTACATTAATATACTTTAGTTTACCTTAATTTATATTTTAAGCTGAAAATAGTTCAGGATTCTAAAAATACTGTCTGTAAGAATTTTAATCATACAATGATTTGATATTTCTTTGATCATGAAAATATTTGTGAGAATTCAAAACAATCAGATTGTATTTAGAGTAACAGGTAAAAAGATAGTGATTATCAAAAGTTAATTTTTAAAAAATTTTAATGCATAGCCTCCTCCACCTGGAAATATTTACTGGGATTAACATATTCACTAACACACTTGATTTTGTTTCCCAATTTTATGATATTACATTGTTTCAACCACTTAAACTTATAGATTGGTATAAAAATAAATTCAATTATATTTTACATGGAATTTTTGGCTAATTTTTATATTGTCATTCAATAATTTTTAGCTAAAATACCAATCTCTTAAAATAATATTTCAGTGATTTTTACTTATGCAAATGGTTTGCAGTAGATATTGTGTTATATGCAGTAAAACATAAAAATCAAAGTATTCTGTGATCCACTTTTTGTATTATTTTTGGACCACTTTTCATTTTAAAAACAAAAAGACTAAGTCATCAGGATGGAGTATTTTTACCTAAAATAATAAAATTACTGATCAGTATTACCTAGGGATTAGGGAGGAAAAGCACACAACTATTTATGTTTGGTAATTGTCTCAGTATTAACCATCTTTCCTAAGAATTAAGTATTCAGCAGAAGAAATTCTAATTTTTTATATTTTTGTTTTATATTATAGTTAATTTTGAAAAAGAGAAAAAATACAGTTAAGATTTAAAAATATGCTTTTCCCCATCCACTTCCTCTTTCTTTTCAAGCTCTATGTTTTAGAATTTATTTCTTCTTAAAATTTTATTGATATATAATTCCCATACCATAAAATTCACTCATTCCAGGTGTAAGATTCAGTGTTTTTAAAGTGTAATCATAGTTGTGCAACCATCACCATAATCTAATTTTAGAACATCTACATACTCTATCAAAAAGGACACTCTCCCAGCAATAACCAATCCCCATTCTTCCTTCCCTGAAGCCCTAAGCAACCACTCACCTACTTCACTATAAACTAAGCATTTCATATTTAACAGAATCATGTAATATGTGGTCTTTTGTGAGTGACTACTTTCAGTTAGCATAAGGTTTTCAACCTGCGTCCAGGGTGTAGCATGTATCAGTCCTTCTTTTCTTTTTATTATTGAATAATATTCCATTGAAGGGATAAGCCACATTTTGTGGTTTTCACTGATTCATGAATATTTGAGTTGTTTCTACATTATGGCTATTATGAAGAATCCTACTATAAAATATTTGTGTACAAGTTTTTGTGTGGATGCATGTTTTCATTTCTGTTGGGTATATACCCATGGGAAGGAATGACAAAGTCACATGATGACTACTAACATTTTGAGGAACTATAAAATAGTTTTTCCAAATTACTGTACCATTACGTGTTACCACCAGCAATTTATGAGGACTCTGATATTCCAATATCTTTCAACACTTTTTTGCTATCTATTTTATTATAGTTATTTTAGTGTGTGAAGTCATATCTTATTGTGTTTTTAAAAATATTTTATTTATTTACTTGAGAGTAAATGAGAGAGAGAGAGAGAGGAAGCAGAGGGAGGGAGAAAGAGATTTCCTGCTGAGCAGGGAGCCTGATGCAGAGCTCAATCCCAGGACCCTGGGATCATGACCTGAGCCAAAGGCAGATGCTTATCTGACTGAGCTACAAAGATGTCCCTCTCATTGTGAGTTAATTTTATTTCCGTAATAACTAATGATGTTGAGCATTTTTTTACCTGAATTGGCCATTTATATGATAACGGTTGAATTTGAAAAATATCTTCATGAAATCCCCTGGATTACAGACTAACTCCACAATATTCTATAAGCTGACCTTTGGCAAGACACTTTACTATCAGCACCTGCATATGATAATTTTATAATTGGGTTAATATTAGTATCTGTTTTATGGGATTATTATGTGGATTAAGTAGGGTAATGTGAGAATTTTGGACATTGCCTGAAACCTAAAATATTTTCAATAAATGTTAATTTTTACAGCCATCCTCACTGTCATTATCAATTTCAAGTTTTCCACATTATTCTAAAACATATTCAGGGGCACCTGGGTGGCTCAGTGGGTTAAAGCCTCTGCCTTCGGCTCAGGTCATGGTCCCAGTGTCCTGGGATCGAGCCCCACATCGGGCTCTCTGCTCTGCAGGGAGCCTGCTTCCACCTCTCTCTCTATCTGCCTGCCTCTCTGCCTACTTGTGATCTCTGTCTGTCAAATAAATAAATAAAATCTTTTTAAAAAAAACCATATTCAAACGTAATCATGATTAAAATCTGATTAGGGGCGCCTGGGTGGCTGAGTGGGTTAAGCCATTGCCTTCGGCTCAGGTCGTGATCTCAGGGTCCTGAGATCAAGTCCCGCATCGGGCTCTCTGCTCAGCGGGGAGCCTGCTTCCCTCTCTCTCTCTCTGCCTGCCTCTCTGCCTACTTGTGATCTCTCTCTGTCAAATACATAAATAAAATCTTAAAAAAAAATTAAAAATAAAAAAAATAAAATCTGATTTAGGCAAGATTTTTTGTAAAATTTCAGAATCAGAACATTTGTAAAACAGAAGACAGAATGATTTCATATTTAAAAATATTATTTAAATTACTAGTAAATATCTATGAGTACCTTTTACATCTGCACATAAAAATAATACTACACATATAATACACATTTCAGTTCACTGATTAATTTTTTAAAAATTAATGTAAATTTTGGCAGTTCAAACAGAAATCAAAGATACTTTAAATTTTTTATTTACTAAGGTTTACCCTATTCTAGATTAAAAGAATAAAGAAATATTAGGTACTACTATAATTTTCAGTTAATTGCTTCTCCTAACTATGAACCAAGATCTACAGAACTCAAAGAAGGGATTTTTGACATCACTTTATATGTAGTAAGTCAATTATGATATGTGTGATATGTTGGTGACATGCCAAATGATTCCCTTATTACTTGACCTCACATTTATAAGAGAATCATTATCTTGCCTCATTTGCAACATATTAAAATAAATTTTAACAAAGTAAATGAAGTTTAGAGTGGAACTGCTCTAATTTTACAGATAAATAAACTGTATCCTTAAGAGATAAAGGGGATTGGGGCGCCTGTGTGGCTCAGTGCGTTAAAGCCTCTTCCTTCAGCTCAGTCATGGTCCCAGGGTCCTGGGATCGAGCCCCACATCGGGCTCTCTGCTCAGCAGGGAGCCTGCTTCCTCCTCTCTCTCTCTCTGCCTGCCTCTCTGCCTACTTGTGATCTCCGTCTGTCAAATAAATAAATAAAATCTTAAAAACAAAAAAAGAGAGATGAAGGGGATGGGCTGAATTGACATTGGCATAACACACGCACATAATTGAGCTCTAGACAGAAAACACAGTGCTGGAATAGGTTTTCTCAAGAGGTAAAAGAAACTGGACATTGAACAATTGCATTTGGTTGGACTCAGCCTCTCAGCATTAATTATCTGATTCTACAGAGAGTACAGCTCTATGGAGAAAGTATGCATTTTTCTGGACTGGCTTTGCTAAAATATGTAGACAGTTATGGTCAAATGATCCTTGTATTTGTAGTTTTCCATTGTAACCCAGTTAAAAGACTTCACAAATAAAATTAACCAAAAATTGAGGCATCTTTCAAATATATAAACAATCTGAAATATATAAGATGATTTACCAAAAAATTAGCTCAAAGATTTAAATGGTCTAAATTACATGGGGAAGATAAATTGCCGTAAATTACGGATGAGAAGGAAAAACCATCAATGGGAATAAAAACCACAGTCTTTGTACATATCATTCACCAGACCGAGTATGTCTTGGGTAAAAACTCTGCAAGGACAGTGACTAAGCATAATTATTAAATCTATTTGTTGAATCATGTCATGAAGGTGATTTTGCAAATTTGCACATGGAATGGAAATAAAATTTAATGTTTCTTCCCACAGGTAAGAGTCTGTGATATTTTAATAGCTTCATGTTTATAGTAGAGTCCAGAATATCTTCAATGAAATTAGTTACATCTATATGCACAGCCAGAGGCATCATGTGTCTGCAGAGGCTGATTCGCTTTGCAGTGTTTGCAACACACAAACTCTACCAATAAAATTTACGCTACTGGAATTTTGGTATAAAGCCCAATAAATATTTTAATACTTAATTCGACCACTTGTTATTTTCATGAAACTAATAACCATCTGTTCCCTATCTGTCATAAAAGCATGGAAATTAGATAACTGCTATCAATATAGTTCATGATTCAAAAGGGAGGTATTTATTATTGTGAACATAAATCAAAACTGCTTCCTCTTGCTGGACTAGCATCCCCCAATACCCTTTTCTGAAGCAAATTAGAGAAAAACACTTCAGATTTCTTAGTATCAACAACAGTGCACAGGGCCTTAAATTCAGAAAGTCAGTATACTGGGAAATAGGAACACTGGGCTCCCTAAACTAGTCCTCCACTAAAAATATTAGTGCCTTTGAACAGGTCACTTTATCCTCCAGAAAAAGATTGGATTAAGCTGATCAGCTTATGGACAGGTAATAGAAGGAAGTCTATAGTTATCCTAGTAAAATGGAAGTTAGTCACTAGGAGACATCATTAGGAAAATCTGTTCTAGGTTTCCTACTATTTAACAAGCAGGCCTGACAGCAGAGTAAGAAGGGGTAAATCACCCAAATAAAGAGCTGCTGCTCCCTGAAATGTTCCTATACATTTGAAATGGCAACCCTAAACAAGGAGTTGATTGCCTCAATGCCACTTCTCCCCATTAAATATAAACCAGTGGTTCCATTCGGTGAGAATATAATACATTACACAAGATCTGGGCTTCCTACATGCAAAGGCTTATATATAAACGCATGCTCAGGACTTTCTAAAGTAACTATCCCCACAAAGGAAGACTTATTTTCTGGATACCTTTATGCAGAATGAAGCTTTTTCATAATTAAACAAGAAGTGTGTGTGTGTGTGTGTGTGTGTGTGTGTGTGTGTGTCTATATGTCTGTTTGTAGCAGTGACTATAGAGGGAGAAGGGGGACATAGGGTCTTGTCAATTGAGAGGAAAGCCAATTTTGGTTGCCTGTCCTGTTGGACTGCAAGGCTAAAGCTAAGGGCAAAGGTTAGAAGGTAGATTACTGTATGGACTGAAAGATGAAAACGGAATTAGCAGCTACTTGCTAGGGAGAGCTAGACACAAAAATTGGCATGATCTAAAGAATATTACACTGAAAATCAAACCTATTTATCTTTTTTTAAGCATTCACATCAAAGTCTAAGCTACTTTCTAGATGTATGAAGAAGCGTGATTCATTTTTCATTCTCTGTAAGTTATCCATTTAGTAAGAAAAAGAACTTTCTATTCATTTAAAAGTGCTGTTGTGGGACGCCTGGGTGGCTCAGTTGGTTAAGCAGCTGCCTTCGGCTCAGGTCATGATCCCGGCGTCCTGGGATCGAGTCCCACATCGGGCTCCTTGCTCATCAGGGAGCCTGCTTCTCCCTCTGCCTCTGCCTGCCATTCTGTCTGCCTGTGCTTGCTCTCTCTCCCTCTCTCTCTCTCTCTCTGACAAATAAATAAGATCTTAAAAAAAATAAAATAAAAGTGCTGTTGTACTAAAGATAGAGGGCACAGAGCACTATATCTTGTGAGATCAGGAAAATTTTTCTAGGGTGATACCCTTATGTGCTGATTCTTGAAGTGTGAGTAGGCATCAGCCAGGTGGACAAAGAGGTTTGGACATTATGTCTCAATAACATATTAGGAGATGAACCAGTAGAATGTGATTCAGAAATATGAGCACTGATTTTTCAGTAGAGGATGCTCTTGGGATCCTAAGGGAGAGTGATGTGGATAGTATGGTTAAACCAAACATACCATGCATTTGAGTTTGAAATTAATCTTTTTAACCTAATCTTTTATTAAAAGGGAGTTGTCATCTAGGTTTGGTGAGTGTAGTTCATTAAAATGACCCATGTTGTTTTTTTGATAATTTAGGGAGTGGTGTAATTTATGGAATATTTTATGTGCTGAATGAAGGTGCTTGAATTAGATGATCTAGAACTAGGAAGTTCTTCATCAGTTTTCCCCAGTGGGAAAGCAGAAATGCAACAGGCAGCTGAACTGCCCAGAGTGATTCAATTTGAACAGGAAAGAGAAGAAAGAAAGAGGGAAAGCAAGAAAGCAAGAAAGAAAGAAAGAAAGAAAAAGAGAGAAAGGAAGATGGCAGGGAGGGAGGGAGGGAGAAAGGAAAGAAAGAGAGAGAAAAAAGAAGGGGGGAGGGAGGAAGAGAGAGAGAGAGAGAGAAAGAAAGAATGGAAGGAAGGAAGGAAGGAAGAAAAAGAAAATGAAAATTTTGCTTCCCATCCTAAAATGGTACCCCTGTCAGGTTGCCACATTTCACAATTAAGGACTGGCTTTGGGTTAAATGTTAGATTTCAGATATGATACATGATGCGGTATTTATATAGAAGTTAACATATCAGCACACTTAACACCTTAGCATGGTCTGGTAGTTCAGTCTCAAATCAGGGAAAGTTTCTCTGACTCCAAATCCTATGCAGAGAGAGCATACAACTAAGAAGAACTTTGAGAAATCAGGACCTTTTAATTTCTAATTTTCTTTGATAAGTTAATTTTATAACATGTTTGGAAGATTAAAAAGACATGAAGATTTTTCACATTCTTTCTTTGAAATAAGGGTCACCAAAAAGAATACCAGTGGGCATATTCATTTTTCATTTCAAGTTTTGAAATGATAACCTTCACAATTATGAATGTGACCAACTGAATAATTTTTCATAAAAGCATTCATACTGCAAAATGTGCAGACAGGATTACATACAGGCTTCTCTTGACAAGAATAATGCATTTTCTAATATGGAGAGAGAGAGTGAAGAGAAGAAGAAATCTAGCCAAGAAATAGTGAGAGCAATGTAAATGTTAATGAGAAAGAATCCATGAATATATTAAGAAAAATGAAGAAATGGCATTGATTTTACAAATAAAGAAGTCAGGTTACTGCAATAGTATTCACACAAGTTAAATACTTTTGTTACTGAGAATTTGATTTTTTTGTTCTTTTTATATGGAAACCCTGGGAATTTGGCCTATTGCTGACTGTGGTTGTAATAACAAATTAATATTAATTTAAAAACATTTATTTTTAAATTACTGTCATTTTATGAAAGTCATGGTGATTTCACTAGTATAGTAATATTAAGAGAGTATAGAAACTAGTTATTTTACTCATCAATCCGAAAAAAAGTATAAAAATAGTTTTTGATTTTTACATATGATACTTTTAGCTTCTGAGGAGATAAGAATTATTTTATATAATGGTACATGTCTGGAGAGATAAATAGAAAGGAGACACATATCCTTATTGTTAGGATTTGGGGGAAAGGACACTACAGAGCATTAAATAAATGAAATACTCCTTTGAAATAGCTCTTACGTTAATATAATTAATGAGAGCCTTTGGATACTAAAATTTGGTATTAAGAAACTGTGAAAAAATATGTAAGAAAAATTAGAGGCTATGGTGCAACTAATGAGAGTGCCCAGAATAAATATCACTTCTAAAGTGTACTATTCACATCGATTTATATTTAAAAATAATATGGTGAGAAAATGTGGGATTAGTGATAAGTTTAAATCATAGTATAAGTTAAGGTCATTACTGGGGGAAAATTATGCTTATCGAACATGTAGAATTTTTTCTTTCCACAGTATGCTATAGGCTTGCCTACATACATAAAAATATTTGAAACTTTTTCTATACATCACAATTTTTTTAAGGAAGAATAATGAATTTTACTCTGCAAAATCTTGAATGCTATCAAATATATCTAAAAGAACTCACTATATGTGAATAAGAATTGAAGGACAAGGCCTCATTTATTTAAATATCTGTGTAAAGTGTTCATTTCAGGCCATACCTATAGATGGCTTGGGAAGATTAAAATGGATTCTACTGAATTAATCCTCTGTTTCAGAAAAGATTTTGTTGGGGTGACCAGGTGGCTTAGGCAATCATCTGACTCCTGATTTCAGCTCAGATCATGATCTTAGGATTGTGGGATGGAACTCCATGCCGTGCTCTGTGCTTAGCACCGAGTCTGCTTGTCTCTCTCCTTCTGCTCGCTCCACCCCCACTAACTCTCCCTAATAAATACATAAAAATCTTAAAAAAAAAATTTTTTTTGCAAATGATCTCTATACCGCATTTCTGCAAATAGATATTTAGATAGTATAATAAATTAATGAAGCTTTTAAAGCAACTTAATGGCAGTAGTCAGTGAAGACCATGAGCACCGTTATCCCATTATATCAAAGGAATATATTTCTTTTAGAAACATTGTGATATAATGAAGACAAAAATTATCTAATTGAGTTTGAATTGGTTTGCCAGTGTTTAAAAAACCAAAGACAAGTTTTACTTTGCTGGATAAGAAAAGTTCATAGTGACAGCTTTTATTTATCCATTAGTATGTATTTTATGGATTTCTGCTATGTGTCAGACACTGTTAAAATCCAGTACTCTTAATTCATCTTTATAGTGTTTTACTGTACGGTCTCTACAGAAAGACATGTCATTTCTCACTCTGAACCTCAGAAAGGAGGCCAACAATATTGGGCAGTTATTTCATTTCCTGTAGAAACTCTGAAAGGATGGGCTTCCATCAGGACCACAATGAGGGTATTTCTTTTGGGACCCCATATAAAAGATCCCATTATTTGAAAGGGCTGAGAATGGCTCCTCTCCTCATCCTATCCTGCCCTATTTTTTTTCTTTTAAAATTGTTTATGACTACATTACTGCTCTGCTAAAACATGCAGTGAATAATGGTATTTGAATATTTTAATTCTCAAAAATGCATTGAGTGGACCATCCCAGAACTTTCTTGGAACTAATAAATATGCAAGCTTTGATTCCAGTGTTTAAAAAAAAAGTTTTTTAAATAGCCACCTTTCAATTAATCATCAATGAAAATACTAATTGTAGACATAGCCAAACATGCATTCTAAGCTTAGCTTGCTTTTAGAGATAGCTGTTATAGCAAATGGATTTCTGTTTCCATAAATGTGGGTTATTAAATGTTTTTATGAATATCCCTGACACTTCCACTCAGTCTCTTCTGTCAGCAGGAAAATCAACACACTTTTGAACTGTGAATATTGTTTTCACTCCCATAAGTAGTATATCTAAATATATTTTATTGAAAAAGAGAAAGCAAGCAATGCTGATAAAACAAAGAATACACTTATACAGCCAAATGTTTTTACAAATCCTGTTACTTAGCAAGACCTAAATTCATTTTTTAGCAACTATTTAAACAGTCTGATCTGCTAATGTGAAAGGCATTAATATGGAATTAAATTAATTAAATTTTCTATTGAAATTATATCATTGGGAAAGAAATTTATAATCAGGCCTATTTTATAAGAACAACAGTAGCACTAGCAAAAGATATTCTTAGGGACTGATAGCCAGCTAGAAAATGGAAAATAGTGTTCAATATTGTGCTATTTTTATTTAAATCAGAGTGTCTGCTATAGCATATGTGTCTGCAAAATGCCAGTGTTTAATGAAGATATAAATACTGGAAATATAATTTTATGGTCACCTAAACATTACAGGAATATTTTAGACTTATATTCAATTCTAATAAAGAAAAAAACCCTACTTCTTTCATGTGTATTATATAAAAATGCATTATACATAAAAGTTAAATTTTCATACAAAGCGATTAAATGTACGTATTTGGGGAGAAAGTCATTCATTCATGAGAGGGAAAGAGAGAGAGAAAAAAGAAAAGAGGGGAGAGGAAGACAAAAGGAGAGAGTGAGTGCCAGCAGGGGGAGTGGCAGAGAAGAGGGAGAGGCAAAGAGCCTTAAGCAGACTCTATATTGAGTGCAAGCCCAAAGTGGGGCTCAATCTCACAACCCTGAGATCATGACCTGAACTGAAACCAAGAGTGAATGCCCAACCCACTGAGCCACCCAGGTATCCCTAGGGAGAAAGTCCTTTCAAGTAAGAATTTTTATGTTGAATTAGTAATTTTTTCCCCATCCTCCACGTTAAATGAACTTATCATGCTGATGATGGGTCTGTCCTGTCTTCCTCTTTTTTCTATACTTTTTCTTTTGCACTATTTTATTTTCATCTAAATAAAAATAAAGGATAAAGAAACTTTCCAGTCACCTTTTAACACTTATTTTCTGAATAAAAAATGTAAATGATCAATTATGGAAAATAAAAAAAATGATTCAACATTAAAATTTTATCTCTAGTTTTAGCACCAGAATAAAACTATTGTTAAACTTTCATTTTATTTCAGAACTACATTAAACTCTTTTATGCACAAATACTTGACTGTACCTATAGAGATTTCAAAGACTGGATTCTTGCCATGAGACAGCTGCATCAAGGAAAAAGTCCACTTGTAAGATGCTATCCATCTTCCCAAATAACTTACAAAGGGGCTGTATCAATTTACCTAACCTATTAGCAGTGTGAAAAAGTGCTCACTTTTGTCAACATGAGCTTGAATATTGCAGTTCTAACAGTTTACATAGTAAATACAATATACTATCTCATTGATTCAAATGTCTGTTTCTTTCACTATTATTGAAGTTGAACTTTTTCTTACAACATATTTTTCTTTTTCTTTTCTGTATGACCTCTTTTTCTTTTGGGTATGCTAGAGCTTATATTTTATAACTGTAATTACTCTTTATAAATTAAGGATACCAATTTTTGTCAC
The DNA here is from genome assembly GCF_002288905.1 of Enhydra lutris kenyoni. Lineage (NCBI taxonomy): Eukaryota > Metazoa > Chordata > Mammalia > Carnivora > Mustelidae > Enhydra > Enhydra lutris. The sequence continues at coordinate 43,163,098 of NW_019154086.1, forward strand.
ATTTACTCACATCATCATAATTTAACAGTTCACTTTTATTAATCACCCATCATTGAATCACTCTTTCAGCATATATTTACTTATGGTTGGCTATGTTTATAGTTGGCAAGTACAGAATTCAAGGGTTAAAACATATATATATATATATATATATATATATATATATATATATATATTTATATATCATAATATCATAATGCTTTTCCTCTGGACTATACCAAAACTCTCAACAAAATGGTTTGAGAGCAAGCAAAAATAAAGATTCATTTTATCTGCATGTATGTGTGTTTGGCAGGGGTGTCCCTGCAGACATGTCACTTAACCCAATGGAGAGAAATGGAGTGTTGAAAGGTAGATGTTGGAGTGGAAGGGAATTGTAAGTTGAAAGGGAGAATAAACAATCATGGGGGTTAAAAGGAAATGATATATTTAGGAAACATATAGTCCACATATGAATGCTATAAGGGGCACAGAAGAATAAAGCAAACTATGTATAGAAAGCTAGACTGGGAAAATATTTGGAACAATTCGAATGACATTTAAATGGTGTTTGTGACTTCATTAAGTAGACATCATTTTATATCACATGTGCTTTAAAAATGGTAAAACTGAATTAGAAGCTGGAAGCTACTGGGGACATCAGTAGTTTTGGATTCTATTGTGACACTTCAGATGGAAAAAATATAATAATAGACATCTTGGGGGGAGGAACAACAGGATACATACAGATAGCTGTTCCTGATTGGGTAGGAAAATGAAGGTGCAGGGAAATCATTACTGTAACATCCAAGTTTCTGAACCCACTTGGCTGAGTATGACGGAAGAGAACACGAGAAGGTGAAGAGGAGGAGGTGTTCTGCACTGGCCATCAACACTTCAGAAATCCCCCACTGGTAATCAATTTTACTGATATCTATTCAAAAGTCACTAGAGTAGAAATGGCTTTTTTCAAAAGAACATTCTCTTCAGAGTTTGGTGGGGGGTGGGGGGAGTGTGTGAAATAAGTCAGTTACAAATTTCTTAAGTATATTTAAAAAATCAGTTTCTATTCTCGTGGTTGTATAAATGACTTCTTTATAAGCAATGTAATCAACTGAAAATCATAATGACTGAATAAATACCTTTAACAAGAGCTCTCAATCTTTGTATTGACTTAGCCAGATAATTCTGCTTATCACTGAAGCAGGAAAGTGTGATCACTTTTTTCACGAGTGTATAAAGATTAAGTTGTTTTGTTTTTTGTTTTCTATCTAAATTTTATTTCTGTCATCCATCCTTCCAACTAAACCATAGTTGATTTTGTTGTAACTGGGACTCTTGAAGGATACTTATACAGGAAATATTATTTTGGTCCATTGCTGAAAAAGTATTAGTGCTTTAAAAGGAAAGTCTCATATTTTTGTTAGGTCTACTTCTCCAAACCAGGCATAGGATATATACATGTGGTCCCTATATACAAAAATAATAAATAATGCATAGGCATAAATTTTGTGCAAAAATAATTTAAAAGACCTTTTAAAACTTATTTCACTGTCCAATTTGTTCACTTTTCCAAAGTGAATGCATTTTGGAACGCCAGAAATGTAGCATAATGTTGGAGACCCCAGATCTTCACATCTATATAGACAAAATATATTTACAAACTGTTTTGTAGGAGAGAAAATCTATTTATGTTGTACCTGATTCTTATAAGGCATGCCAGAAAAATTGGAGAGAGGTTTTGAGAAGATGTTGCATAGCACAATCAAGCATTTTCTTTTATTTTGATTCCTCTGAGCATAAAATAAAATATTGAGTCCTCTAGCAAAAGGTGTTAGAATAAAAAACAGAGACCAGCCTTGAAAATTCTCTAAGCAGACAAAACCATTTTAATCATTCAAAGCTTATTTTGGCTTAATTTGCAAAACTAATTTGATCTAGGCCATTTCTTCCTGTCATTGGAAATCATAAAAAAAATTTAAACTGTTTTTCAAGATTTATATGAGGTACCCACTGACCAATCCCTATCATTTAAGAAAATGTTAATAATATAATGAATCCCTGTGAAGAATAAACAGTTAACTGCTTTCTCACTATGTAAGCTGCTTTATAACAATACACCCCTGAGCCCCATTCTGTGTTTGGTTTGAATATTCTCAGTTTGCAAACTGTCTTTTTGGTGTGTGCACAATAAACTTTTTAATCACTACTTTGGTGATTCATTAACTTTGTCTCTGTTATTTATGAATTTTGATAAGGGCTTGACAATAAATATGGGTTGACAATAGGTTAATTTATTTTCACTTCCTGGCTAGTTATCTTTCTATAAGTTTCATTACTCTTTATTTTTATTTAAACCATCATTTTTATGTAAGCATGGAAAAGGCTTTTAATAGTAATTTATTTACTTTTACACTTGAAGTCTCACTGGTTTTCCTGTTCTTAGACCCCTAAGTATGAACAGACACGAATTTGGACTTGACTGTTTTCCTTCTTTATTGGTTCCAAGTCAGTTAAAAGTGCTCAAAGCTTCCTAGGGCCCCATGTAGCAATAACACAGTTCTTACTTTAATCCAATTTCAATGACTTTTCCTGCAGTTGACAGTAATATAGCCCTCATGATGACCAATTAGGTATTCCACATAAAAATCGCAGCTGCTTCAGTGGAGAAAATGATTACTGTAACATCTGGTAGTGTACTGATAAGGTTATCAAACAGGAAACTAAATCTTGAAAATCAGCTGCTCTTTATTCCAGCTTCTTTCAACTCCCAAAGAACTATTAATTCTAGGACACATACAAGATGAGTCAGCTCAAAGCAAAAAGAAAAAAATCAAGCTGCACTACAGTAGTTCATTTTAAATATATCTACAAGTCAGGCAAGACATAATGAAAACATGAATTAAACCTCTCATACTTCCCAAAGAATACTGCGTTAGTCAGAAATTTATAGAATAATGATATTGGACACTCTCCTTGGAATGCACTGTACAACAATACATATGAATTGATGTTTATTTAATATGTGCTTGAAGAGTGGAAATAAAGTTATAAAAAATAAATGAATATGATTAGGAATATAATTATTCCTAATCTCCAGTGGAAGACACTGTATTTCAGAAACAAAGAAAGGTACTTAAAAAGAATAAAGTTAGATTCCCTACATTTTACTAAGCAAGACAAAAATAGATATAATAATGGGCTAAAGTGAAAATGTGAAAAATTCAACAATAAAAATATTATCAGAAAGTATAAAATAATATTTGTGTTCATGGGGAACAGAAAATATTCCTAAACAAAACAAATGAAGCACATAACCAAAAAAGAATTGGGATTCTTGATCATGTTAAGCTGTTTAAACATACACAGTCAATAGATACTTGAAAAATCAAAATTATATTCCAAACTAATGATTAGTATCTCGATTTCAAGTTAAATTGCTAAAATTCGTACAAGTCCAAACAATCTATACTGAAAGGAAATGATAAAATACATAGTCAATGAACATTTGAAAAGAAGCTCATCCAGACAGATAATCAAGAAGATTCTAGTTGTCTAGAATTATATACAGATAGGGTTTTTTTTTTATTATACTGGCAAAATTTTTAAATAAAATTAAACTCAAGGGTTCACAGGATTGAGGTAAGATGAGTAATTTCACATGAGCTAGTAGGTATGTATATCTGTAAATAATTATGTATATATGTGTATATATATAATTTATAGTTACATAGATTTTGTAGTAAGATCGTACATTGCTCAACTTTTTTTTTTTTAAAGAATTTTATGTATGGGATGTCATTTATGTTTAAAAATGTCCAAAAGTTACTAAATATTTTCTACTGGAGTATATGTAAATATGGAAAGGGAATAAAAATCTGGAATAATGATAACTGGTCTGATACTTACTAGAGGATGAGAGAAGGGAGTAGGAGTAGGGAAAGCTAAGGGTTGGGTGCTGGTCAACAGGGTTATCAGCTTTAGCTGATTTAATTTATATGAGAATGCAGCTATTTGTGCAAGACCACATTTTTTACCTAACATTTTAAAATACAATAATGAGAAATCTGAACAAAATCTGAGACCACTAATACCTGTGAAATCATAGGTTAGAGGGGAAGAATACCAACTAAGAAAGAAAGGAAGGAGGGAGAGAAGGAAGAAAAAGGGAGGAAGACAAGAATGGAAGGATAAAGGTGAGAAAAAGAAGGAGACATTGCCAGGCAGCAGAATATCCCTAATTTTAATAGGTATGATATAATTTACACTTCCTTTTAGCTATGGCAAAAATAAAAAAATACACCAACTTATTTAACTCACCTAGAACACAAATTAATTCCATTATTTTGGGAAATATTTTCCAATCCCAAACAAAATTTACAATATTGATCATGCTGTTTCTCAGCAAAGGAACATTAGCAAACACAGAGTGTCTCAAATGTAGTTTTAGAAGAAAAAAAAAAGAGTTTCTTTTATCTATCCTCTGTAAATTTCAATTATATTACAATAGAGCAGGCCTTTTTAAAAATAGATTTGTCACTGTGACACTTTAGTTACCCAGGGGAAAATATATGAAGGATCTAAGCATGTATAAATGACACACATGACATCTATGGGATTAAATCTAAGCATGGCTAAATAACATATATGACAGACTGTTCTGGGAGATATCAGACTTTCTAGTTGAGCCTGGCTAAGTACTGCCTTGGAGGAACTATGAGTTTGAGTTGCTAATTAAAATCTTTACATTGTAAATTTTGTTGGCTAACATGAAAGCCTTTTGTTTTGGACAATATACATGTGAGAAGAAACGCTATGCTGTCACTAAAATTTGGGAATCTGGTTATAGTAATTTCTACTGAGAAGGCAACATCCCTGTACTGGAAGAGTTGGGGTTAGGGTTAGGGTCATACACTTCATTTCCTCAAACATTTGCCCAGTTAATTGAGACCACATATGTTTTCCATATCAAAGAACATAAAAGAAAGAAGAACTATCTAAACTACTTGTTAATAGTTAAACATCATATGCTAAAAAAATGCCCCATGAAGCTATAATATCCTTCCTACAGACCGACTGTAAGCATATTTTTATGTTTTAATTAGTATTGCTTTCACATGGACTTATAAGCCAGAGGCAATGAGAGTCTATAACCACACAAGCTAAGTTAATGTAGTATTTCTCACCCCTGGATGACCATTAACATCAAGTGACAAGCTTTAAAAATAAAATTCTATTGTCAGGATTCCATCCATGAATAGTTAATCAGAACCGTGGCGGATGGGTCATGGAGTCCGTGCATTCAACACTCTCCCTAGGTACTGCAGAGCACAGCCAGGTTGGCAACCTCTGCAAGTTGACATGTTTAACATGATATTAATGTTTGAATGTCAGTTGGTTCCATTTAAATGACGGAAAACGGTTTCAAATTAAATACTTCAGTTTAAAATGAAAAAGAGGCTATGTATCTTGTTCTTTTGCCAGTAATTAAATAATGGGACAGTTTACAACAACCCTGTTAGAGATACATTATTGTCCTTGGGAAACAGATTGAGAGTGGTTATATTACATATCCAAGACCACATATTTAAAAACTACAAACCTAAACAACTCTGCCTATCAGTGAGGCATTGAAGTCGACCCCACTCTTTTACCATATGCTATCTTTCATATTAATAATATTCTACTTTTTAAAGATTTTATTTTCTTATTTGACAGTGAGTGGGAGAGAGAGCAAGAGAAAGCACAAGTAGGGGGAGCAGCAGAGGGAGAGGGAGAAGCAGGCTCACCACTGAGCAGGAGCCTGGTACAGGACCCTGGGATCATGACCTGAGCCAAAGGCAGACACTTAACTGACTGAGCCACCCAGGCACCCCAATAATATTCTACATTTAACAAAGAATACCAAAACTGCCAAAAACAAATCATTACTTTTCAGAATCAAAATTGATTTTTAGACCTCAAAGATTTCTACATTTTTTTAAGTATTAGGGGAAAGTGTTTTCTTCCTGTTCTTTTTTTTTTTCCTCTAAGGTTTTATTTTTATTCCAGTTAACATAAAGTGTGATATTAATTTTATTGTACGATATAGTGATTAAACACTTCCATATAATACCTGGTGCTCAACACATAACGTACCTTTTAATCTATCAACTATCCCCCCCCCTCAAATAACCTCCCCTCTGATAACCATTCCTTTATTCTCTATGGTTAAGAGTCTGTTTTATGGTTTGTCTTTCCTTCTCCTTTTTTTTTTTTTTATCATTTTGCTCATTAGTGTTGCTTCTTAAATTCCACATATGAGTGAAATCATATCGTATTTGTGTTTCTCTGACTGGCTTATTTCATTTAGCATCATTCTCCCTAGCCCCTCCAAGTTCTTGGAAATGTCAAGATTTCATACTTTTTTACGGCCATTTTTCACCCAATGAATGATCCCTGCACCACCTCCATTCCAGAAAAAAATTCTGACTCCCTTCACATATGCCCCCATAATAATTTTTTGCATAATTCTTGCAATAGTGACCGTATTCTTTTATTGAATCTAAATACCTATCATAGAAAAATATTAACCGTGTCCTAAGCATGTACACACTACCTAACCTCAAGCTCAACAGAGGCTTCCTAATCTAATGTCAGTTCCTGAAGATTCTTTTCTTGAATGAAAAGTCTCTCTCTAGTTTAGTAATAAGCAAACTAACATGGTGGGAGGAGGGGCAAAAAGAGAAGCAGACATGGGAGAAGTCCTGATGAGGAACTGGACCCCATAACCTTAGGATCATGACCTGAGCTTAACTAACTGAGCCACCCAGGCACCCAACAATAAATATTCTTTATTGTTTAGTGGAGTATTTACATATGTCAGTCAGAAACTGTTGGTTGTTTGTGTTTTTCATATCCTCTAATCCTTGCTGATTTTCTGTTTAGTAGTTGAGAGTGGGCTGGTGAAGTCCCCAAGTATAATTTGATATAGGTTTATTTTTGCTTTCAGATTTATCAATATTTGCTTCATGGATTTTGAGCTGTTTCATACACACACATTTAAGATTGCTATGACATCTGGGTGGATTGATCATTTAGTTTTTCTGTAATGTCACTTTCTGTCTACTAAAGTTCTGTGATCTAATGTCTATTTTTTGCTGACAATAAGATAGCCATTACTAGTTTTGTTCTTGAGTTTCATGTTATACTTTCTCCATCCTTTTACTTTCAGCCTATCTACATGATTGTTTTTGATGTGAGTTCCTTGTGAACAGCCAATAGTTGAGTTGTGGGGGGTTTTGTTTTCCTCTTGCTTTTATTTTTTAATTTCTGTCAATACGTTAATCTCTGTCCTTAAAATGGTGTATTTAGACCATGTACACTTAAGGTAAGTGATATGTTAAGGCTTGAATCTACCAGTTTGTGTTCTTTTTGTTTCATGCTTTCCCATTCTTCTGTTTCTCTTGTGCTGCCTTCCTATGGGTTTGGCCAAGGTTGCTTTTAAGCCCTCTGTTCTAGTAACACTGCAGTAACACTGCTGCCTTCTCAGTACTTTCAAGTCAGTCCCGTGTCCTGCTCTGATTGCTCTTCTATTGCTCTTAACAACATAATAGGACACTTAAATAGCCATTTAAAACTCACACAGTTGACTGTGATCCACAAGAATTTTCTTAACTGGCTGTCACTTTCCCTGGTTCTTTCCATTAATTTTGTGACTGCTCTTAGATTTTTCTTATATCCTGGATCTACCAGTTTCCTCTGATTGTTCCCCACCAAGATCTCCATTATTTTTAATGGTACCCTTACGCATAATGAGCACTGATGTTGGCAGGCGTCAGCCTCTTGGCTTCCTTCTACTGGAATGGAAACTTCCTCCCTATGAGTGAGCTGAAGTAGGGAAATTAGGACCTTATGTTCACCCACTTTGGAGTGAACAAAGTCTCCTTAGCCCTACCTACCCAGAACAGAGACTTTCCAGCATAGGGCTAGGAAATAAGAAACATCAGCAGCCCACCCCAGCTAAGGTGAAACTGTAGCCTCACTGGGAACTAGAGGGAGAGGGAATCCCCTTGTCTTCTTCACTATACCTGGTAGGAGGAAAATACCTGGGAGAGAGCTCCTTTAATATGGATCTGGGTAAGGGAGCAGGTAAGGGAACAGGTCATTCTTGTTGTCCTTATCAAGATTGTTTCTCCATTTGTTTTATGCCCTTAGGACAATATGCGAAGAATTTAATTGTTTTTTTTTTTAAAGATTTTATTTATTTATTTGACAGACAGAGATCACAAGTAGGCAGAGAAGCAGGCAGAGAGAGAGGAGGAAGCAGGTTCCCTGCTGAGCAGACAGCCTGATGCGGAGCTCGATCCCAGGACCCTGGGATCATGACCTGAGCCGAAGGCAGAGGCTTTAACCCACTGAGCCACCCAGGCGCCCCCCCCCTTTTTTTTAAAGATTAAGAATTTAATTGTTTTAAAATAATTTTCAGCAGTTAAATTATTATTTTGGTAGAGAAAGGGTCTGCCAAGCTCATTATTCTACTATTTCAGAATGCCAACCTTTAGCTCTCATATTTTATGAAATTATTTTAGTCAACTTTATCAGCATGCCGTATAAACAGACACACACAAAAACAAAACACAGATTTATAATTTTTAAAATTAATAAAACATTCTTAGACTTTGAGAAAAATAATCTACATAATTATCTTTTAATTTAGAAAAAATAACATACCATTTTTCTCAGCAGTTTTGCATTATATAGAGTTCTACACTATTTCACAATAGAATAGATACTTAATATTTCAATTAATAATCCTAATTTATTTAAAAGATGAAATAAATGCACCTAAAAATCACCATAAAAATCCTTGACAATCAACATACAGAAATCTATTTCATTTCTATACATTGATAATGAAGCAATAGAAAGAGAAATTAGGAGAATAATCCCATTTACAGTTGCACCAAAAGTAATAAAAATGCTTAGGAATATACTTAACCAAGGAGGTGAAACACCTGTCCTCCAAAACTATAAAACACTGATGAAAGAAACTGAAGATGACACAAACAAATGGAAAGATATTCCATGCTCAAGGATTAGAAAAAGAAATATTGTTAAACTGTACATTCTACTCAAAGTAATTTACACGTTCAATACACTCTTTATCAAAATGTAATAGCATTTTTCACAAAAACAAATAATTCAAAAATTTGTATGGAACCACACAAGAATCCAAATAGCCAAAGCAATCTCAAAAAAGAAAAACAAAGCTGGAGGAATCACAATTGCAGATTTCAAGTTATACTACAAAGCTGTAGTAATCAAATAATATGGCACTGGCACAAAAATGGACACATAGATCAATGGACCAGGATAGAAAGCCCAGAAACAAAGCCAGAATTTTATGGTCAATTAATGTTCAACAAGAGAGGTAAGAATATGCACTCGGAAAAAGACAATCTCTTCAACAAATGGTGCTGGGAAAACCAGACAGCAACATGCAAAAGAATGAAACTGGACCGCTTTCTTACACGATACACAATAATAAACACAAAAAGGATTAAAGGCCTAAATGCGAGACATGAAATCATAAAAATCCTAGAAGAGAGTATGGACAGTAATTTTACTGGCATCCTCCATAGTAGCATTTTTCTAGATATGTCTCCTGAGACAAGGGAAATAAAAGCAAAAATAAGCTATTGTGACTACATCAAAATGAAAAGCTTCTGCACAGTGAAGGAAGCAATCAACAAAACTAAAAAACAAACTACTGAATGGGAGAAGATATTTGCAAATAACATATTTGATAAAGTGTTAATACCTCAAATATATAAAAAACTGATACAACTCAAGTCTCAAAAAATAATTAAAAAATAAACAGAAGACATGAACAGGCATTTCTCCGAAGAAGACATACAAATGGCCAACACACACATGAAAAGATACTCAACATCACTCGGCATTAGGAAATCACTATATTGTACCCCTGAAACTAATATAACACTGTATATTAACTACATTGGAATTAAAATTAAAAAATAAACAGTGTAAGAAGGAAAAAATAAAAAATATGACCAAAAATACATGATATAAAATTATTAAAATATATGGGAAATACAAATCACTTCACCCTAGAAGGTTTGGAAAATAACTATAATATGTATTTCATTTAATTTGAGAGGTTCTAATTTAAAGAAATTTCACAGGCTTTGAATTGAAAAAGAGGGATACAGAAAGATGAATGCTCTTAAGAAAAAAAGGACCTTCCTTTTTATCTCATCAGAGATGCCTGATTAAGAAAGAAAATCAGTGGGGCGCCTGGGTGGCTCAGCGGGTTAAGCCACTGCCTTCGGCTCGGGTCATGATCTCAGGGTCCTGGGATCGAGCCCCGCATCGGGCTCTCTGCTCAGCGGGGAGCCTGCTTCCTCCTTTCTCTCTGCCTGCCTCTCTGCCTGCTTGTGATCTCTCTCTGTCAAATAAATAAATAAAATCTTTAAAAAAAAAAAAAAGAAAGAAAGAAAATCAGTGAACAACCATAACTAGACAGAAAACAGTCGGTGAGGCTTTTCTCCAACTTTTTCCAAGTTGCAACCATTCTTTGACTATACCCAAAATGAGTAGTCACATGATTACTTATGACTTCCAAGATAGGTAAGATTTAGGGAAAAATTCACATTTGATGTGTATGAAAATGTTGACTTCTGTAGATGTACTTGCTAATGCATTTTCCAGTCATCCAACTTCATAAAACAATCTTAATCATGGCCAACAGCTACTGAATGTCAACTGCAAGTCCAAACGTTAATCTAGTGTTCCTAATATATTTCATTACATGGACCTAATCTTCTTTACCTTCATATGGGACTACTATTATTTCATTTGTCTACCAGTAGAAGAGAAAATTGAGACCCAGAAAGAAAACCTAATTTTCCATAGTCTCATTCAGACTCAGCATTTCAGCATGTTGTAGCTCCAGAGAAAACATTATGTTCAATGTTTGACAGTGCTTCTCAAAAATTAGTATTAATGAGCATTAATTTAATTCTCTCCTTGCAGAAAATATGTGGCTCTATGACTTCAGTTCTACATACCAATCTTCTAAAAGTGGGACAAGTGCACACATTCTCAGAGGGGGAAAAATGAATAACAAGCCATTTGCATTTCCATGAAGAAGTTGTCCTAATTCTGTCCCTTGCAAAAAAGTAGCTATTAAATCTTCCAACCCCTAGTTTGAGAATCAGATGACCAGAGAGATATGTCCAAATGTTAGCTATATAAGTTGATTACTTTTATTATGGTATGATGAAAAGTTCACTGAAGTGAGGTAGTGTTTCCAATAAAAAAAAAAATGACTAACTCCTAGAGTATAAACATATGTCACTATACTTAATTACAGCTATAAAGTTTCATGTTATATAAAACTCTAATGACCATTGTATAAATTATTCATATTGTACTTTTACTTAAGAGTCACAGTACTGGGTGTTTATTAGTAATTTTTGAAAAGTCTAATGAGCATGAGTTAGGACTAAGACTAAAAATATCAATCATTTCTATGAAAGATTAAAGTGTGAGCGACAAAATAATATAATTTTTACTTGTTGCATCACACCTTTCAGTTAACAAGGCACTTTCATAATCCCAGTGCAGTGTAATGAAAAGTAAAGAGTCAGGCAGATCTGAATTTGAGTTTTGGATCTATTACTCATTAGCTAGGTGACACTGGGTATATTACTTATACCTGTAAAGTTTAATTTGCAGGTATTAAAGTTTTAATTTTCCTCAATTGGGAAAAAAAGAAAATTATAACATCTAACTGTAACATTATTATAATGTTTCTAGAGAAAATGTACAATAAAGTACCACATACAGGTTAGTTTAATTTAAAAGCTCCCAAACTTCATATTTGGGGGGCTATACATGACTGTAAATGGATCCACACTACCTACCATTTATATCCACTCCTGTCTGGTTGCCTCTAACTTCTATACAGGACCTCTGCTAGCTTTTCACAGTGCCCCAAGTTCTTCTTGTGAGCTCTATGCAGACACACTAAGGGAAGCATGGCAAAACTGATACCACCTCATGTATGTCGGATAGCTCATGAGCTCTTCCATGTTTGGTGCTTTGGGGTGTGCAAGTTGCCTTTTGTCTTACCAGGGAGCACTGTTATGACCAGGGTACAGGCTCTGGAAACTCTTACATATTACACACTTAAAGCAACACTGTGGCAAGGCACTCCCTCCAAACTTCAGTTCCATGGTGTCTAGCTAAGTTACAGGAGAAAGAGGAAAATATCTTCCTTGGCTCAAATCTGGTGACCCAAAATATAGACTATTTTCTCCAGTTTTGGTTTTTTTTTCTTTTTTTCTTTTACATCTCTGGCCTGAATCCCATGGCATGTTTTTAAACTTTCTTCTCCATGACCTTCTCCCCATGCAAATCCCTAGTATCCTCAACCACATTGATAGAGTGACATTAGGGTTGAATATAATCCTCTATTGAGGAAGCAAGAAAATGAGATTATACGATGACTTATGTGAGGTCACATTAAAAAACAACAACAACAACTGTTGGTATTTGGATATTAGGTTCTTATTACTACGCCTTAGTTATAAGATCCTCTAAATCTTAGAATTTTGTCTTTTCCTAAAAGAGAAAGGATTGTTTCATCACCAACATTATACCCCTTTATCACTAAGAACTTACTGGAAAACTGGCTAAGTGTGACTCTACTAAGCACTCTTTGTGTATTTTTTTGTTAATCCTACAACAAACCCATGGAATGGGTATGATGGTTATTCCTGTTTTTATAGATAAGAATGTGAAGATTTTGAGTGGTCAAGTGAGATGCAGGAGTGAGAGGCTATGGAATAATTCTGCGTGCAGGCAGCCCTTCTCGACTTGACAATGCCTTGCAGGACTTTGTAAACTCAGCCATTGCACTGAACAACATCCTAGCATGATGCTGAGCTGTAGCTGACTCTCTTTTGGTGCAGGATTAGTGTAATAGAGTGGCTAAACCAGGGACTTCACAAAGAAGCTTCAGGTATGTTTTAACTCTGCCTTTCTTTTCATTCAATACCATATGCCTTCATGGAAAAATCTCATAATCAAAGCACCTTCAGAATAATTTCAGTGTGCACATGTGCTTTCTTCATACTGAAAATAATATTTTGACTATTAAAAAATGCTCCTCTAAACTACTGTAAACCATAAAACACAACATAAGAAACAGAGAGTGAAGCAGATGGTGAAACTCAAGTTTTCATCAAATACAAAATACCTTTCATACAATTAAAAAAAATCACGGTGAAAAAAAAATATGGGTGAATAACTCCTCACAAATAACTTATATTTTCTCCATGTTCCCTAAGTATAATAAAATAGTTACCATAGTGAATTTGTACCTAAAAGATTTATACAAAATGATAAATCACCAAATATTTATAAAATAATTAACATCAGTTTTCCCAGATTCGCATGATTGCAAACACATGCTGAAACAATCTTGATTTTATTCCCAGAGAGAAAAATAATCATAACAGCATATTTTAATTGCTCGAAAGTAAAGACATGAAAGTTTCACACATTAAAAATACGTGCTTTTGTGTCATGAATTTTGTACTTTCTAAAATGGAAGAATGACATTTAGACATTGCAGAGATTCTCTACTTTTTTTTTTTTTTTAAAGCTTATTCCCCACAGGTGCAATTGCAGAAATTCTGCATTGCATGTAGTAAATAATAAGCAGACTTTGAGGTTCTGAGATTATCTAAGATAAAGGAATACGTAGACTAAATATCATTAATGCAAATTAATACTGATAATAGGAAATAATATATAGCCCTTGAATTTAACATGTACACCACTGGACTTCCTTTAAAGATCAAGCCAAACCCATTATCAAGTTTCCCCTAGTTGGATGGAATTTTGAAATGCTAGATTTTTTTTTTTCAGCATTTTAAAGTATATTCTCTGTACCAGTTGGTCATAAAATTCCTCCTTCTTGAAATTATTTCCATTTTATTTTATTTTCACTATATCTTGTTTTCACAACTCTTCTCTTAATCTGGTCAATATTTAATTTTTTTTTTTTTTTTGCCTTCTTCAGTGACTGAGGTTTTTTTCTCTACTAACCAATAAGAGGAATACCATTAAAAAGTTGAAAGGAAAATCTTGTCATCCTTTCCCTATCCTATCATCCTTCCTTGACAATTTTCTCTACTCCCATCATAGGAGCTATACATTGTTTACATCGTTTCAATATGACACCTAAGTCTGGTCTCTTTTAGAGTTCTATTTTATTCCAGCACATATTTTTATCTTTTTGCTAAAAGGTGCTTCTTCTTGATATTTTTTCCAGTTACCAATATCAACATACTTCCAATACAGCAGAAATGAAACTGTGACAATAATTTTCAGTTTCCCTGTATTGCCAAACCTCATGGCATATCTTTAACCAAAACTCAAGGAATACTACCTCTGAAAAGCGTTTTTGAATATCTTCCCTCTTCACTGCTATGGACACTTGTGTTTGCTTATTGAGATTATTAAAAATGTTATCTTTTGCCCTTAATTTGTCTCAAAGGTTTTGTTCACATGGGCATGGATAGATAGCTTACGGAAGCATAGAGATGAGCTATTGTCTGGGTAGAAAACCATTCAATTACCCATTGTGAAACCTCTTATCATATTCATTACCCTCCAAATTTCAATACCAAAGTATAGCCTGAGTCTCGATGTCCAAAGGATCCTGCCCGATCATATTTGCTCCCATCACGGTGTCATGGACACTTAATTCTCCATGAATTTCTCCCACTCTTGCCTTTCCTGATAATGATCCCATTTCTGAAATGATGTCACTGTCTTGTCACTTGAACTCTATGCACACTTAAGGCTCCAAGACAAATGTCCTCTCCCTTGTGAAGCATTATTTTACTCTAGCTAGAATTATTTTCCTCCTTATCCATGCTCTTAGCAAATTTCTCTTTAGGCATTCTTCAAAAAGTCTAGATCTAGAGTCTATACCTTAAATTAAACCACTGTTTATATTAAAAATTTAATAAACATCAATATGTTTATCTTAGTTTTACCTTAAAGGTAAATGATATGAACAGAATAATGTTGCCTATAACTCAATAAAAACATAAGACTTTTTTTTTTAACATAATGGTTACTAGTTTGGATATAAGTATTTGCCCTGAATATTTACCTTAAGGAATTTCTTAGCTTTATTCTCCATAACCAGCAATCACAATTTACATAAATTTATAAGAATGAAAATATTTACTATAAATCTAGATTATTTTTAGTAATGGGGAAGAAGAGACATATAGAGCATATATATTTCCTCTTTTTGTAATAGCCATATATCCTATTTTTAGGTAAGGCAAAAATATGAGCTTGAAAGAAATTAATTTCCTTTCTCATGGTTTAAGGAGGCACAAGTCTACTATTCTCAGCTACAGGAAAACAAACTAATAAACAAAACCAAAAGCATATACTCTATAGATGTGCTACAACATATGTCCCTCTTTAACTCAAATGCAAATGAATAATAGGGCAGCTTTATGCAATTATAACATGATGTGGTTGTTAAATTCATGGACTTTGCAGTAGGCACCATGATTTGCATCTTATCTCCTCCACTGGCAAATGACATGATTTTGAATCTCCTATTTTGAGGACAACCTCACAAGATTGCTATATATAAGAACTACAGGGAATTATGTATACAAAATCAGCCACATGTATCTACATCAACAACGGAGATCCTAAACTTCATCGGCTGACACTGTATGAAGATACAGACATGATTATACAGCATAAGGTGAGAGAGAAAAAAAGATGGAGGAAGTCTAAGAATGATCAGACACATGAGATAAAAATAACATTAGCAACAACTACTACTTTTCTTGTGTACTTACTCTATACTGAGTTTCATAAAACTTTTCCAAATGTTAAATCCTCTAAATCTTGCTACAAATACTCTTTGAAAATACTCAGTTTTACAGAAACAGAGTGAGATATAGGTGAAGTAATGCACACAGGTAGATGAATGGCAAATCACTAATTTGAACTTGGGCCTAACCAGTCCCAGAGATCACAATATTAATCACTGAAGACTGAGAGGTTATCCTGATGTTAGAATTATTTTATAATTATGAGAAAGTTCAAGTATTTATATACATTCTGCTTGTTTTAGGGTCCATATATCCTTATCTTTTAAGTCTTAAAAATTTTTATAATAGTTACAAGCTTACAATAAACTTGAGAGGGAGGTCCAGAGGGTTCCCTTATACCCCCTGCTCCCATACATGCATAGCCTCTGTTATCAACATTGTTCACCAGGGTGGCATATTTTGTACCAAAAATGAATCTACATTGACACATCATAATCATGCAAAGCCCATAGTTTACCTAATGGTTCATTCTTGGTGTTGTACGTCCAGCAGGTTTGGACAAATGTATAATGATGTGTATCCACCATTATAATATCCTACAGAATATTTTCACTGCCCTAAAAATCCTATGTGCTCTGCCTATATATTCATCCCCGATACACCTACAATATCCCTTGCAACCACTGTTTTTTTTATTATCTCTATACTTTTGCTAGTTGAAGCATACCATATGTAGTCTTATAGATTGGCTTCATTCACTCAGTAATATGCATTTAAATTTTCTTCATGCATTTTCATGGCTTGATAATTTTTTAAAGGTAATTTTTTAAGAATAATATTTCTTAATGTGGATATAGCACAGTTTTTGTATCCCTTCACCTACTGAAGAACATCTTAGTTGTTTCCATGTTTGGATAATTGTGAATAAAGTTGCTATAATCATCTGTGTGCAGGTTGCTATGGGAACATAAGTTTTCAATTCCTGTGGCACCTGGGTGGCTCAGTGGGTTAGAGCCTCTGTCTTCAGCTCAGGTTATGGTCACAGGGTTCTGGGATAGAGCCCTGCATTGAGCTCTCTGCTCCACAGGGAGCCTCCTCCCCGTCCCCTCTCCCCCACCACCCACCTCTCTGCCTACTTGTGATATCGGTGTGTCAAATAAATAAATAAAACCTTTAAAAAAAGTTTTTAATTCCTTTGGATAAATATCTAGGCACATGATTATTGGGTTATATGGTAAGAATGATTAGCTGTGATTTAATTTTTTTCTAATATATTCATTCAATGCTATAAATTTTTCTCTAAGTACTATTTTCACTGCACACCATAGATTTGGATAAATTGTGTTTTCATTTTATTTTTAAAAATTTTTTAAAAATATTGTATTTATTTATTTGACAGGGAGAGATCACAAGTAGGCAGAGAGACAGGCAGAGAGAGGGGAAGCAGGCTCCCCGCTGAGCAGAGAGCCCTATGTGGGGCTCGCTCTCAGGACCCTGAGATCATGACTGGAGCAGAAGGCAGAGGCTTGACCCACTGAGCCACCCAGGCGCCCCTGTGTTTTCATTTTAATTTCATTAAAAATATTTTTAAGTTTTTGTTGAGATTTATTGTCTTATGTGTCATTTAGAAATGTGTTAAACCTCTATGTATTGGGGGATTTTCCAGTTATCTTTCTTTTTTTTTAATTTTTTATTTATTTGAGAGAGAGCATGCACATATGTGAGAGAGAGGAGGAGAGAGGAAAGGAGAAAGAGAGAGAGAGAGGGCAAACAAGCAGGGGGAGGGACAGGGGCAGAGGGAGAAGCTGACTCTCAGCTGAGCAGGGAGCCCAACTCTTGGGGCTCAATCACAGGAGTCCAGTATCATGACTTGAGCCAAAGGCAGATGCTTAATTGACTGAGCCACCCAGTAGTCCCTCCAGTTATCTTTCTGATACTGATTTCTAGGTTAATTTCACTGTGGTCTGACAGCAGACATTGTACTTCTATTCTTTTAAATTTGTTAAAGTGAATTTTATGGCCCAGAATGTTATCTTTATTAGTCAATATTCCATGTGAGCTTTAGAAAAATGTGAATTTTGATGCTAACGGATGAAGTCATCTACAGATGTCAAATTATATGCAATTGATTGATGGTGTTGTTGAGTTTGATTGTGTTCTTACTAGTTTTCTGTTTGCTGGATCTATTTCTAAGAAAGAGGTGTTGGAGTCTAACAGTGATAGTGAAAATAACTCTCTCTCCTTGCAATTCTATCAGTTTTTGCCTTATGGTTATGGTCCCAGAATAGAATTTAGGGGAAGAGAACAGAGTAGCCAGAGATGATGATGATGCAGGATTCTAGCTTGAGTAATGGGATGAATTGAAATAATATTTAATGCTTATGGACCACATTCTATTTTCCATGCAGTATTCTAGTATTAGTATACATAGTATTAGTATACATGTGTCTAGTATTAGTATACATGAACTAATTTAATGTTCACAACAACCATTTGATAGAGTGTTATTTTACAAATAAGAAATGTGAGGCATAGAGATTAGTCAGGATTACATAGTATAAATAGCAGAACTTAACACCTGGCTCCTTCAGAGTCCAACCATTTAATTATTTTGCTCTTTTGCTTAGATTGCTGTGATATTTACTGAGACAGAAATTTTGGAGAAGTATTCGGTTTGGATTTCAGAGATGAATTCTGTTTTGGACTTTTGGATTTTGAGGAACCTGTGATAATAGACAGATGGAGATTTCCAATGACTACTTCAGTTATATAATCCTACAATTCATGAGGGAACAGTGGCTGGGATATTTAGATTACAGAGTTTTCAGTAAACAACTGGATGCTGAAGTCATGGAAGTAAATGATACTGTCAAAGTGAGAACAGATGATGGAAATCGTGTATCATGCCCTGTTCATGGGTTTTAAAGGAGATATAAAGATGTAAAACATAATCCCCTCACAGATTTCCATCTCATAGGAGAAATACATCACTAAACACACAATTACAATATGGAGTGATAAGCGCTCAAATCAGAAGGCCAAATCACTGACAGTAATTTACCTCCTGTAAGTGAAGGCCATGGTCCATGAAACTAATTCCTAGAGGCTGCAATGCCCGAGCTAAGTCTAGAATGATGGCTTGGAGTAAATCAGGTGAAGATGAGTAAGTATCAGATTACCTGGGCAGTAGACCTTTAGATAGTTTAAGCAGCCCAAGAAAAGCTGGTGACAGGGCCCCAGACAGGGATGCCTCTTGGGTAGTGTAATTTCTGTAGGATGGTTGCATTGTGGATGTCTGGAAAGGAAGTGCTGGGAGGTAAGCAGTGGGGAGGGTCCCAACCGACAGAAAGCCTTTCAAGTAATAACCTCTGTTCTCACTTTATCCAGCTTGTGCCTTGATAACACAGAAGTATATCCTATGTAAATGTGAATATTAAAATATTTTGAATAAACCCTGTATACTTCATTTGTGTATTCAGATGAACTAAGGAATAAGTCACAATATCATGCTTAAATAACCAAACAATAAGAGCCTATTTTTCTTCCACATCTTAAATAATATTTTACATGCTATCCCTGAATTTTATCTCTTAAAAATATTGCCACGATAGAAAGAGTTAAAAAAGCAGTGTGTAGGAAACAAGATGCCAGTTTGTTTTTCATTAAAGAAATACTAACATACTTGCCCTCCCAAATTTTAATTCTGTTGTCATAATGTACTTTACCTGGAGTCACCCCCCCCAGTAATTGGAAATCCCTGAAAGCAGAAAGTAATTTGTTCCCATGCATAATTATGTGAAGGAGTCTGACCACAGCATTGGTGGTTACCTAACACTCTTCAAGTTAAATTCTAGACAGTGTTGCAATGAAAATCTAGATATCTAATTTTTTTAAATTGATTTCTCAAAATTGCACTGTCACATATTCTTTTTTTTTTTTAAGATTATTTATTTATTTATTTCACAGAGAGAGAGATCACAAGTAGGTAGAGAGGCAGGCAGAGAGAGAGGGAAGCAGGCTCCCTGCTGAGCAGAGAGCCCGATGCGGGGCTCAATCCCAGGACCCTGAGATCATGACCTGAGCTGAAGGCAAAGGATTAACCCACTGCGCCACCCAGGCGCCCCTCACATATTCTTAAATTTTGTTGAAAAAAAAAAAAACATTACCAAATTGACAAAGCATACTTCCCAAATGCCTGAAAAGATAAGTAAATATTTTTTTTATTCTTACTTTTCATAACACTAGCTAATATTCTAAATCATGGTCAAATAATTTGTCCCTAGTAAAATTGGCAACAGCATTTGAACAAATCTGGAAAAAAAAAATCTGGAAAGAGCACAAGAAAAAAAGAGAAACATCTGTGTATAATATGATTTTGCAAAATTATGAATGTCATTAGCAAGCATAATTTATGAGATTCTTTTTATTTATGCTAATGTATTACTCAAAGTGTTTTCTAACTTCTTATTTGGAATGTAACAGAGGATTTCAATATGATTGACACAGACTTTATTCTCCCTGTCACAACTAGTTGTTTTTCTCATGCATGTGTGTGTTTTGCAGGGTTCCCACGGAGTTGTTAATGAGCCATCAATTATTTGTGCAAATTGGAAGAAGAAACTAAAAATCTCTCTACTTGAGGTATTAATACATGAATTTATTTATTTTTTTAAAGATTTTATTTATTTATTTGACAGAGAGAGATCACAAGTAGGCAGAGAGGCAGGCAGAAAGAGGGGAAGCAGGCTCCTCACTGAGCAGAGAGCCTGATATGGGACTCTATCCCAGGACCCTGAGATCATGACCTGAGCCGAAGGCAGAGGCTTAACCCTCTGAGTCACTCAGCTGCCCCCATGAATTTAAAATTGAATATGGGAATATTTGAATTTGAACACAAGTATATTAATCCTTGTACCCAGACACATAGCACTTTAAAAATATTATTTTGTGCTTTAAAGAAGTTAAATAATCTTTCAGTCAGAGATTCCTTCATAGTGGGCAATTAGGCTACATTTGATGGAGGAGTAGAGAGCTGTGTATTATATATACACCAGTTGAGGCAAAAGATCGAAACGTTATGCATGAAAAGAGGAGGGGAAGGAAAGTTTAAGAGGTATTGTGGTATTTTGTGACTATTCATGATATTCTAGACATGTAAATAAAGAAACTAGTTATTTTGTAGACCTCTGGGGAAGATGACAGAGAAGGAGGATCCTAAGCTTACCTCATCCCAGAGATACACCTAGCTAACACCCACATCAGTATAACCCAGAAAGACTGGCTTTCTACAGAAACTGACTTTCTACACTTGATCACTTCATCATGAGTGATCCTAAGATTCCTCCCGAACACATTCTCATCAAAAAAGGTAGGGAAGGGAGAGGCACCTTTGGGAACCGAAATAATCTGTGAGACTAACCACGAAAAGTAGGGAAGAGGAAGAAAGGAATCAATCTCATTAACAATTGAACCAAATAAAATACCTAGGAATAAACTTAGTCAAGGAGTTGAAAGACCTGTACTCTGAAAACTATAAAACATCAGTGAAAGAAACTGAAGATGACACAAACAAATGAAAGATATCCCACGCTCATGGACTAGAAGAACCAATACTATTAAAATGCTCATACTGTCTAAAGCAATCTACACATTTAATGCAATCACTATCGGATACCAACAGCATTTTTCACAGAACCAGAACAAGTAATCCTAAAATTTGTCTGGAATGACAAAAGACCCCCAATAGCCAAAGCAATATTGAAAAAGTAGAACAAAACTAGAGGTATCACAATTCCAGTTTTCAAAATATACTGCAGAGCTGTAGTAATCAAAACTCTATGGTGCTGTCACAAAAATAGACACATAGATTAATAGAACAAAATAGAGAACCCAGAAACAAACTCATGATTATATGTATGATCAATTAATCCATGAGAAAGGAGACAAAAATATACAATACTGAGCCTACACCAAAATAAAATCTTTTGCACAGCAAAAGAAAACATCAATAAAACAAAAAGATAACCTACCGATGGGAGAAGATATTTGCAAATAATATATCCAATAAGGAGTTAATACCTAAAATATTTAAAGAATTCATACAACTCAACACCTAAATAAATAAATATTCTAAATAAAAATGGGTAAGGAACCTGAAAAGACATTTTGCCAAAGAAGACATACAGATGGCCAACCAACACATGAAAAGATGCTCAACATCCATGGATCATCAAGGAAATGGAAATCAAAACTACTATGAGATACCATCTCACACCTGTCAGAATGGCTAAAGTCAAAACCAGAAATAAGAAGTGTTGGTGAGGATGTGGAGAAAAAGGAATCTTCATGCAGTGTTGTAGGAATGCAAGCTGGTGCAGCCACTGAAGAAAACATGATGGAATTTTCCCAAAACGTTAAAGTTAGGATTATTCTCTGGTCCAGTAATTCCACTACTGTGTATTTATCCAAAGAGTACAAAAGCACTAATTTGAAAAGATATACCTACTCCTATATTCACTGCAGCATTATTTACAATAGCCAGATATGGAAGCAGCCCAAGTGTCCATGAAAAGATGAATGGATGAGGAAGATGTACTACAAAAGGTAACACAATATTACTCAGTCATAAAAAAAGAGTGATATATTGCCATTAGCAAAAGCATGGATGGATCTAGAAGATATAATGTTAACTGAAATAAGTCAGAGAAAGACACATACCATGTGATTTTGCTAATATGTGGAATTTAAGAAACAAAACAAGGGGTGCCTGAGTGCCTCAGGCAGTGAAGTCTCAGCCTTTGGCTCAGGTCATGATCTCAGGGTCCTGGGATAGAGTCCCTCATCAGGCTCCTGGCTCAGCGGGGGTCAGCTTCTCCCTCTTCCTCTACCCCTCCCCCACAGGGCTCATGCTCTCTCTTGTGCTCTCTCTCAAATGAATAAAAAAAAAAAAATCTTAAAAAAAGAAAAGAAAAGATGAAAGAGAAAAAAAAAAAGACAAACTGAGAAATAGATTTAACTATAGAGAATAAACTAGTGTTTGCCAGAGAGGCTGCTGGGCTGGAGGTGGGGGCAGGAATGGGTGAAATAGGTGAAGGGGATGAAGATTATACTTATTAAGAAGAGTACTGAGAATTTACAGAATTGTTGAATCACTCTATTATACACCTGAAACTAATAACACTGTATGTTAATTATATAATAAATAAATAAATAAAATTTTAAGAGAGAGAAAGAGAAAGAGACTGTAGTTGTTTTGATGTGACTTTGATTCTAAGGTCTTTGGTCTGATCACAAAAATGCTCCCAGAATGAATCACAAGAATTATGGCTTACTAAGCATTAAGTCTCAAGGACCCTGCCATATCTTCATCACGAGTAATCCTAAAATTCTTCTTGAACAAGGGTATTTTTTCAATACCCTTTCAAAAGGGTATCTTTTCCAAGTCAATAAAATCCTGCCTCCCTGTTAAAAAAAAAAAAATTGTATTTTTTCCCCCCGGAGCACATTTTATCTTTTTTTCCTCCTTTGTTCACAATAGAACATTTTAATCACTGTGAGCTCCAAGTAAAACTGCTGCTCCCTGCCATGTATCAAGGCCTGGAGGGAATTGCAATTAACGACTCAGCTTGCAGACAGAAAAATCCTCAGAGTGCAGGCCCCAAACACAGCACAGAAGTTCACACAGGTGAAGATAGCAATCTCCACAAAGCCAGCAGAGAAGCAAAATTAAAAATTGGGTTTACAGTATTAGAAGAGAATTTCACTTTCATTAAAGAATATTATTAATGCAAGGTGCTGGGTGGCTCAGCTGGTTAAGCGGCCGACTTGATTTCAGCTCAGGTCATCTCCTGGTCCTGGGATCAAGCCCCAGGTCAGGTTCTGTACTCAAAGCAAAGTCTGTTTGTCCTTCTCCCTCTGCTATTCCTCTGTGGTCTCTTTCTCTCCCTTATATAAATGAATACAGATTTTTTAAAAAGAATATGATTAATGCAGTCTTCCAACTCTTTTATTTCAGTAATGATCAGCATTCCAATAGTCACCATTTGGACCCCCTTTTTTTTTTTTTTTTTTTTTTTTTTTTAGATTTTTTATTTATTTGTCAGAGAGGGAGAGAGAGCGAGCGAGCACAGGCAGACAGAATGGCAGGCAGAGGCAGAGGGAGAAGCAGGCTCCCCGCCGAGCAAGGAGCCCGATGTGGGACTCGATCCCAGGACGCTAGGATCATGACCTGAGCCGAAGGCAGCTGCTTAACCAACTGAGCCACCCAGGTGTCCCTGGACCCCCTTTATTATCCATTCATGCTTAATAACCACTTCCTATATCTCTATAAATAAATAAATATTTATACAATAAAATTAAATATTTATCAATTTAAAATGTTATTAAATGAAAACATTATTTAAAAATTTAATGGCTACAGATACAACAAAGTTTGCCATTTAATCTGCTTTATTGATGATTTTCTATAACTTATAGAAACTTATAGAAACTTTTATAGGTCTAGAAAATCAAACAAATAACAAGCAAAGTCTTAATCTGGAGCATTTGACTATTCTGTGGTATAAATATTACAACCAAGGTCAATTGTAAAGCTATTGATGTAATATTACTGAATATAGAGTTGGGAAGACATATTTAGAAACCAACTATTATATAATTTTTAAATGTCACACAGGTAACATACAAAGAGGTAAATAACCCCAAGAGCAGAAGTAATAGTAAAATAATTAGAAAATGATTAGACTTGATAGTGATATTGATAGTTTTGAGTATTTATTAAACTTTAGCATAATTACTTAAAGTAGAAGTCACATTATTTAACTTTTAATAATGTCTGTTTAATCACTGACTTATAAAATCCCTGAAAATTTAACTGTCAGGTGTTGTGAGCCATCACGAGCCTGCATTCACACTGAGCAAATGGATGGTTATAAAAACTCTGCCTGGGGGGCCTGACTATCCACCAAGTGCAAGTAACTAGTATAAAATAATGCCAATATATTCCTTGTTAGTTTTTTCAAGATAAATGAAGCTAAAATCTGTTTTCTAGAAATCTCTTAACTGTCTTAAGCTTTGAAACCTGAGTCTCAATCTGGCAAAATCTGTGCATTTATAATCCTGGGACATGCTCTTCTTATTATTACATCTATTCACTTTAGGATTACTTCTTATTTACCAAAGATATTCAGTCTTGGGTCAGTGTTTCCCCCTTTACCCCACAATCACCATCATTTTTTAAAGAAAATTCTAAGTGCATTATCTGAGGCTCTGAGTGTCATGACCTCAAATCCAGTGAGGTCCCTTTCTTCAATTTCTAGAATATCTCAAACTTTGTCATCATGACTACCTACCTCAGCCTCAAAATATCTTTAACAAACATCCCATACTTCATCCATCAGCTCTTATACATCTATCCCACTCCCTCTAATGTCTCCATTAATCCAGTGATACCACTTAATTCTCCATATCTGTAAGACTCCTCCTACTTTCAAATCTCTCATTTTATAGTTTTTTTTTTTTAATTTTAAATGTATTTTTTCATCAGAGATAAATAGCATGCACACAAGCAGAGGCAGCAACAGGCAGAGAGAGAAGCAGGCTCCCCGCTAAGAGAAGAGCCCGATGTAGTACTTGTTCCCAGGACCCTGGGATTGTGACCTGATCCCAAAGCAGATGCTTAACCGACTGAGCCACCCAGGCATTCCACATGTAAAAACATTTATCCCACATATAAAAAACATTTCGTAGTTTTCAAATAGCCTCAATTCCAAGTAGAGTTCATTTCAGCAGTGCCAGACTGTTTCAACGTTTTAAAATTCATCAATATAAAATCAATCATCAATTTAATACAATATTAACAATATATAAAGGAAAAACTGTATAATTAATACCATAGAGTTGACAAAATTCAATATACATTTATAGTTCAAAAAAGAAAAGTAGTAATAAAGAAACTTCCTCAACCCAGGAAAGGACATCTACAATACACTTGTAGTTAATATGACTCTTAAATGGTCAAAGACTGGAAGCTTTTTCTCTAAGACTGGGAAAAATACAAGGTTGTATACTTTTGCTACTTCTACTTAACATTGCCTTTTAAGTTCTAGTCTGTGCAATACAAAAACAAAAAGAAATACAAAACACAAAGAGAAATTAAAAAGGAAGACTCTTCAAAAATTACATGATGGAGAAAATCATTAAAAAAAAAAATCTAGAAACAGGGATAATTGGGTGGCTCAGTCAGTTAAGTCAGCCTTTGCCTTCAGCTCAGATCATGATCTTGGGATCAAGCCCTGTGTTAGGCTCCCTGCTTAGTGGGGCCTGCTTCTCCCTCTATCTCTGCCCTCCCTGTGCTTGTGCTCTCACTTACTCTGTCATGCTCTCTCTCAAATAAATAAATAATATCTTTTAAAAAAATTTTAAAAAGTCTGGAAACAAGTTTCTTGAACTAATAAGTAAGTTTAGCAATATCCAAAGCTTCAGGACACAAGGTCAATATATAAAAAATGTTATATTTCTTAACAATAGGAAGGAAAATTTATAAATTACTTTTAAAATAATTATATTACAATAGCATCAAAAATATCAAATACTTGGGAATTAATTTAAAAATTAAAAATTAATTAAA
Organism: Enhydra lutris kenyoni; assembly: GCF_002288905.1. Classification (NCBI taxonomy): domain Eukaryota; kingdom Metazoa; phylum Chordata; class Mammalia; order Carnivora; family Mustelidae; genus Enhydra; species Enhydra lutris. The sequence continues at coordinate 43,189,591 of NW_019154086.1, forward strand.
AATTAATTTTAAAAATGTGTGTAGGTTACAATGCTTGTAACCAACAACAAGAAGAGATTTCTTAGAACATATAAACAATGAAAAACACAAATTGATAATTCAATAACTGTTAAATTTCATCAAATTTTAAAACATCTGTTTTTCAGGGGCACCTGGGTGGCTCAGTGGGTTAAGTCTTTGCCTTCAGCTCAGGTCATGATCTCAAAGTCCTGGGATCTAGCCCCACATCTGGCTCTCTGCCCAGCAGGGAGCCTGCTTCCCCCTGGCTCTCTGCCTGCCTCTCTGCCTACTTGTGATCTCTCTCTGTCAAATAAATAAATAAAATCTTTTTTAAAAAAAAAAGTTTTTCAATGACACTGTAAAAAATAAGAAAGCATATCACTGAAAGAAAATATGTGCGAAAAATATTTCTAGTAAAAGACTTTTGCAATTCAATGACAAGAAGACAAAGAACTCAATTTTTTAAATTAAGTGATTTGAACAGGTATCTCCTGAAATACGATCTACATAAGGCCATATGAGTGGACAGTAAGCACATGAAAAGAATATATCATTAATCATGAGGAAAGTACACATTAAAAAATCCATCAATATACCATTTCATTCTCACTAAATTGATGAAAAACAGAAACCTGAAAATGTCAATTGTCGATGAAGATGTGGAAAAACTAGAACTCTTATACATTAACTCCAGTACTCATTGTACTGGAAGGAATATAAAATGGTACAAATGCATAAAATGATACAATGAAAAATAATTTGGCAGTTTCATATAAAATCAAATATATACTTAACATATGACCTATAAATCCTCCTGCTAGGTATTTATCTAAGGCAAATGAAACATGTTCAAAGAAGGGGTTGCAGAAAACTTTTTATAGCAGTTTTATATATATATATATATAAATATATATATATATAAAACTGCTATAAAAAGTTTTCTGCAACCCCTTCTTTGAACATGTTTCAAATGTATATATGTGTATATATATATACACATATATATAGTACATATTTATATAGTACAAACATACATATACATATATATATATATATATATATATATATATAGAAAAAAAACAGAAAGAGCCCACATGCCCATCTATAGGAAAATGAATGACTAAACAAACTGTAGACTATCCAAAGAATGGAATACTATCTTGCAGTAAAAAGGAATAAACTACTGATATATAAAACAACATGAAATATTAAAAAAAACCCGCAAAAGCATCATGCTATGTGGAAGAAGCAGATACGAAAGACTACACATACTATAAATTCTGTCAGAATCAGATTGGGATGAGGTAAATATTCTATAGCTTGATTGTTGTAGTATTTATATGCCTTTATACATTTTTTTAAGTTTTTACTCAAATTCCAGTTAACAATAATTGTAATATTAGTTTCGTGTGTATTCAACACTTCCATAGAACACTTGGTACTATGTGTGCTCCTTAATTCCTATCACCTATTTAACCCATCCCCACACCCACCTACCCTCTGGTATCCATCAGTTTGTTCTCTATGGTTAAGAATATATTTCTTGATTTGCCTCTCTCTCATCTCTTTTTTTCCCCTTTGTTCATTTGTTTTGTTTCTTAAATTCCACATGGGTGAAATAATATGGTATTTGTCTTTCCCAGACTTATTTCACTTACCATAATACCCTCTAGCTCCATCTATGTCATTGCAAATGGCAAGATTTCATACTTTTTCATGACTGAAAAATATTCCATTAACATACACACACACACACACCACTTCTTTATCCATTCATTAGTCGATAGACACTTGGGCTGCTTCCATAATTTGGCTATTGCTAATAATGCTATTATAAACATTGGAGTGCATGTATCCCTTTGAATTAGTATTTTTGTATTCTTTAGAGAAATGCCTAGTAAAGCCATTGCTAGATTAGACAGTAGTTCTTTTTTAAAAAGAACTTTTTTTTTTTTAAGATTTTATTTATTTTATTTGACAGACAGAGATCACAAGTAGGCAGAGAGGCAGGCAGAGAGAGAGAGGAGGAAGCAGGCTCCCTGCTGAGCAGAGAGCCTGATGCGGGACTCAATCCCAGGACCCTGGGATCATGACCTGAGCCGAAAGCAGAGGCTTTAACCCACTGAGCCACCCAGGCGCCCCTAAAAAGAACTTTTTTGAGGAACCTCCATAAAGTCTTTGAGAGTGGCTGCACCAGTTTGCATATGAAACCAACGATGAAAGGGGATTCCCCTTTCTCCAATCCTCACCAACACCTGTTGTTTTCTGTATTGTTGATTTTAGCCATACTGACATGTGTCTATTTTTATGCCTGTACCAAAGTTTTGATCACTACTGCTTTCTAATATAACTTGAAGTCCAGAATTTTGATGCCTCCAGCTTCGCTTTTCTTTTTCAAGTTTCCTTTGCCTATTCAGGGTCTTTTGTGGTTCCATACATATTTTAGGATTGTTTATTATAGCTCTGTGAAAAAATGCTGCTGGTATTTTGACAGGGATTGCATTAAACATGTAGAGTGCTTTGAGTAAGAGACATTTTAACAATATTTGTTCTTCTGATCCATGAACATGGAATGTCTTTCCATTACTTTGTGTTCTCTTCAATTTCTTTAATCAGTGTTTTATAATATTCAGAGTATAGGTCTTTGCTTAGGTTTAGTCCTAGGTATTTTGTTGTTTTTGGCACAATTGTAAATGGGACTGATTCCTTAAATTCTCCTTCAGCTACTTCACTATTGGTATATAGAAATGTAACAGATTTCTGTATATTGATTTTATATGCTGTGACTTTACTGAATGCATGTACCAGTTCTAGTAGTTTTGGGGAGTCTTGGCTTTTCTATAGAGTATCATGTTATCTGCAAACTGAAAGTTTCACTTCTTCCTTGTTGATTTGGATGTCTTTTATTTCCTTTTGTTTTCTGATTGCTGTGGCTAGGACTTCTAGTGCTGTGTTAAATAACAGTGATGAGTATGGACATTCTTGTCTTCTTCATGATCATAGAGGGAAAGGTCTCATTTATTCTCCATTGAGGATGATATTAGCTGTCAGTTTTTCATATATACCCTTTATTATGATGAGGTATGTTTCTTCTAAACCTACTTCATCAAGGGTTGTTATCATGAATGGAGGTACTTTGTCAAATGGTTTTTCTGCATCTGATGAAATGATCATATGGTTCTTGTTTCTTTTATTAATGTGGCATGCCATGCTGATTGATTTGTGAATACTGAGCCACCTTTCAACCTAGGAATAAGTCCCACTTGATCATGGTGAATGATCTTTTTAATGTTTCATTGGATTTGGTTTACTTGTGTTTTACTGAGAATTTTCCATGTTCATCAGGGTTATTGGCCTGTCTCTCTTTTTTAGTAGAGTCTTTATTTGGTTTTGTTATGAGGGTAATTTGGCCTCATAGAATGGAATTGGAAGTTTTTCATCCCTCCATTTTCTATTCCTTCCTCTTTCAGTTTTGGTAGTTTCTATGCTCATATGAATTTATCCATTTCTTCCAGGTTGTTCAATTTTTTGGCATATTGTTTTTATAATATTCTCTTATAATTGTTTGTATTCCTATGGTGTGGTTCATTATTTCTCCTCTCTCAATTTTTATTTTATTTATCTGGGTCTTTTTCTCTTTTCTTTTTGATCAGTCTAGCTAGAGATTTATCAATTTTATTAATTTTTTCACAGACCTACCACCTCATTTCATTGATACACTCTATTGTTTGTTTCTCTTTTTTCTTTGCTTTTCTTTTTTCTTTGCTTTGCTTTGCTTTCCTTTTCTTTTTAGCTTCTACATTATTTATTTCTGCTCCAATATTTATTATTTCCTTTCTTCTGCTGGTTTTAGGCTTCATTTGTTATTGTTTTTCTAGCTCCTTTAGGTGTAAGGTTAGGTTGCTTATTTGAGATTTTTCTTACTTCTTGAAGTTGGACCTCATTGCTGTATACTTCACTCATTGGAATGCTTTTGCTGTATTCCAAAGGTTTGGGGCCATTGTGTTTTCTTTTTTATTTGTTTCCATGTATTTTTAGTTTCTTCTTTGATTCCATGGTTGAACTATTTATTGTTTAGTAAGATGTTATTTAACGTCCATATATTTGTTGTCTTTCTAGATTTTTCCACGTGATTGACTTCTAATTTCATAGCATAGTCCGAAAAGGTGCATGGTATGATTTCAGCCTTTCTGTATTTGTTGAGGCCTCTTTTGTGACTAATATGTGATCTGTTCTGAAGAATATTCCATGCACACTTGAATGTATTCTGCTGTTTTAGGATGGAAGGTCCTGAAAGTATGTGTTAAATTCATTTATTCCCAGGTATCATTCAAAGCCATTGTTTTCTTGTTGATTTTCTGTTTGCATAATCTGCCCATTGATGTAGGTGGGGTGTTAAAGTCCCCTATTATTACTGTGTTATTATCAATTAGTTTCTTTGTTTTTTATTGATTGTTTTATATATTTGGGTGTTCGCATGTTGGATGCATAAATATTTATAATTATTTTAACTTCTTGTTGGATTGTCCCCTTTATGATTATATAACGTTCTTCCTTGTTTCTTTTTACAGTCCTCATTTTAATGTTTAGTTTGTCTGATAGAAGTATTGCCACTCTGGCTTTCTTTTGTTATAAATGTTTTTCCACCCTTTCACTTTCAATCTGTATGTGAATTTAGGTCTAAAATGAGTCTCTTGTCAGCAGTATATAGGTGTGTCTTGTTTTTCTATCCATTCTGAAACACTATGTCTTTTGACTGGAGTGCTTAGTCCATTTATATTCAAAGTAATTATTGATAGGTATGTATTTATTGCCATTGTATTACTTGTTTTGTTATTATTTCTGGACATTTTCTCTGATTCTTTCTTGTCTTTGTCACTTTTGCTCTCCTTTGCACTCAGAGTCTGCTTTAATATTTCTTGCATGGTTGGTTTAGTGGTCATGAACTCGTTCACATTTTGTTTGGGAAACCCTTTATCTCTCCTTCTATTCTGAATGATAGCCTTGCTGCATAGAGTATTCTTGGTTGGAGATTTTTCCCATTCAGCAAGTTGAATACATCATGACACTCTATTCTGGTATGAAAAGTTTCTCTTGAGAAATCTGATAGCCTTATGGGTTACCTTTTGAATATTAAGGGCTTATTCTTGATGCTCTTAAGATTTTTTTATCACCATATTTTGCAAATTTAATTACCATATGTCTTGATGTTGGCCTGCTCTTGTTGATTTTGATGGGAGTTTTCTGTGCCTCTTAGATCTGGATGTCTATTTCCTTCCCTAGATAAGAGAAGTTTTTAGCTGCTGTTTTTATTTCAAATGAAACTTCTTTTCTCTCTCTTCTTCTTTTGGGACTCTGATAATATAAATGCTATTAAATTTGGTGGATTCAGTGAATGTCCCAGTCTATTCTCATGTTGCATAGTTCTATATTTTGTTCAGCTTCATTATTTTCCATTATTTTGTCTTCTAGGTCACTAATTCATTTCTTAGCATCTTCTAGCCCACTGTTCATTGCATCAAGCCTGTTTCCAATATTATTTATTGCATCCGTTATTTCTGATTATTTCTTTTTTTTTTTTTAAATCTCTGTGGTAAAGGTCTCACTGATGTCATCTATTCTTTTTCAAGCCCAGTGAGTATCCTTGTGATTGTTACTTTAAATTCTCCACCAGGCATATTATTTATAACTGTTTTGCTTTTATTTTTGGCTGTGGACTTATCTTGTTCATTTGTTTGGGATAAATTCCTCTTTCTTCACATTTTGTCTAAGTCTCTGCCTTCTTCTCTGTGTTAGAAAAGCCAGTTATGTTTCTTACTCCTGAAAGTAATGGCTTCATAAAGAGGAGACCATGTATTACCCAGGGCCTGTCACTTCAGGGAATGTCTCTGGTATGTGCTGTGTGTGTTCTGCTATTGTGTTTTGGCTGCTTTATCCTTCAGACCAGTCACCTGCAGAGGTTCTCCTGTAGGAGAACTGTAGACAGCATTTGGCCTCTGCTTAAATGTGGCAAGTTTTAACTAATTATGCTATGGTCTGCCTGTGAAATGAGATCTGACACCACCTCCAGATATCACACCACACCAGATGTCTATTTAGGATGATTTGATAGTTATCTAGCTGTATTTGTAGAATGAGAAAAATTTCCTATGCTTGCCACCATCTTCCTCTCTCAACTGTATACATTTCTTTACAGCTTATAAATCCTACACATATTTGGTGAATTTTATTTATATAGATAATACTTTAATAAAACTGATTAAAGTATGCTTCTAAAATGAATTCTAAGGGAATATACAAAAAACAGTAGTTATCTTTTTGCCATTGCAGCTTTTTTTACATCTTTTATAAGTATTCTAAATTTTTCTCTCATACTTGTTACCTAACTTTAAATGACTAATAATGATCAAATGCTATTTACATAAATAATGATATATTATACCCTAAAATACTTCATTCAGAAATTCTATATGCTTAAGTTACAATAGTCTTAGAAAACAATCATTAAAATTTGAGTCATAAAAGCTACTACAGGTATGACCTTGATAAATGCCTATTAAAATTATTAAACACCCACATGCACATATTGCTTTCAAGGCATATTATCTTAGGAACAGATGTGTGGTTGAGAGAATTGCATACATTTTAGCAATTGAGCAGCCTTATCTTGGCAGATTTATTTTAAAATATGTCAAGCTATATCACTTAATGAGTCACTAGAATGTGACTAATGTCGTTTCTATCCAGTCTCTGAAAAGTGTTAAACTTTTAGATATTAAACATAATATATTCTTGTCCTCTTTAAAAAGAAAGAAAAATAAGGAAATATAGTAAGAAAGTAAAATAAGCCAATCAATAGCTTGTTATTGTTTTGAAAACTTTATACATATATACATATGTATATACACACATGTATGAGCACACTTGTTATTTTATATAGGCATACTTTGCATATGCCTATATACAAACATCTTTTATGTGTAGTATTACCTAGTGCCTAAAAATCATTCATGTTTCAGGGAATACACTGAATATCATGTGAAATTAGTACTTTAATAACAGCATTATGCTCCATCATGGAGAGGCAACTTAATGCAACCAAGGTGTTGTAGCACATATATTTCTATTATAATTAATTTTGCCATAAATCTCTTTTAGCAAAAATTTGCCTAAAATTTTGATATAACATTTATACAACATGACTCCTTACCTATTCTCTAGTCAATTTCCTGCTTCAGAAAAATTATCCCAGAAGGAAATTTAATCATTACTAATTTCTCTCAAATTTTAATGGTTGGGTAGAGGTTAGGCAAGAGTCACTCTTGGCCATGACAATGCTTATTATACTGATAATTTCAATTTCTAGCACCCCCAAATCACCAACAGTTTCTCTTTTTTCTATTTCATCAAATCTTCTTTTGATTCGTACAATTCTATGTCAAATTTATCCAAAAAATGTTGACTCTCAATCCATGCTGAACAATGGAATCCCTGGGGAACTTTTCAAATACACCAATACCTAGATTCCAACCACAAAGATTCTAACTGAATTGGTCTTGCATGAGGCTCAAGGATTGGTAGTTTTTCAAGCCCTCCAGAGGAGTCTCATACTAATATGCAATCTGAATTGAAAAACTACTGCTGCAAACGTTTCCCCAAACTGAGACCAGAACTCCGTTTATCCCTTTCAGCTAGGATCACAATTCTTGGTCTATGTTTAACCATATTTCTAACATTTATAGTTTGCCAAAACCACTATACCATCTTAGTTTTCAGTTTAACAGTAAACTTTTTTTCATTGTTGATCAATAATTTTTTTTTCATTTCTTTTCTGCAATCACAGATACAGTAACTACAAAATTTTCACTGGGTACTGAAGGGGCAATTTTCTATTTTCAATTTATATTATCACTACATAAATCCAATTTTAGCAACTTCTGAATCCCTACAACAGGTGTGTCTAAACTGGACTACTTTCCAATAGACTCTGGGTACTGCTGGGTTTGGAGGAATGCATTTCCAGTTCTTCTCTATGGACTGTCTCTGAGATTTTTGTTCTCTCTTACCATTTTCCCTTTCATACCAGCTCTCTTTAACTTTAGAGTCAGAAAGAACAGCCCTTTCCCTCAAATGTTACAATATTGCGTCTTCCTGGGGATGAAGCCTCCAGATCTGTAAACTATTGGGATGGGTGAAGACTCCTTTGGTGAGCATTCAGAACACTGTAAAACCAACACAGAGCCTCCTGTCTTTTATGTTATTAAATAGACATGATACTCATCAAACATACCACAAGAAAAGATATTTTAGCCCATATGGGGAAGGACTGAAATGAAATATAAAATAAGGGCATTGGGAGAAATAGCAACTTTTAAAGAAGAAAGCTTCTATTCCTTGACTACTGTGAAAAAAGTACAACTGTTGAGGGAGAACCTGGCAAGGGAGATTTTGGTAAAAGACTCATAAGAGAGATGCTAAATATGCTTTTTTTTTTATGTGTTAAAACATAAGCAATTCATGGGGTGCTTAGGTGGCTCAGTCAGTTAAGTGTCTGCCTTTGGCTCAGGTCATGATCTCAGAGTCCTGGGATGGAGCCCCACATCAGGCTCCCAGCTCAGTGAGGAGTCTGCTTCTGCCTCTCCTCCTGCTTCTGCCTCTCTTACTGCTGTGCTCTCAGTCTCTTTCTCTGTCTCTCTTAAATGAAAAAATAAATTTAAAAAAAAATCTTTAAAAAAAACATTTAAGCAATTCATATAAACTCTTCCAAAACGCATTAGGACTTGCCATTAGCTGGAAAGTAAAGCATCTTTAATCAGAAGAAATAAAAATTACTGATGTTGATTCTACAGATCAAAGTGGAATGTTTTCTGAAATTATATGAATTTTTAAATTGTAATGATAAAATTCACCACCCAAAATAATGTGATTTCTTTAAGTTAGTAAATATCTAAATGTACTTGAATTATATTTTATGACATTGTAATCTCATATTAGTTTATCATGTATGTATTTAATAATTTTTCCTATAATTTTTAAAAGTGAAGTACTTAGTCTAGCTGTTGTTAGGATCAGTTTTGTCAGAGTTACCTTTTTTTATTAAAACATTAGAAAAGTTTGGGGCACCTGGGTGGCTCAGTGGGTTAAGCCTTTGCTTTGGCTCAGGTCATGATCTCAGCAGGGAGCCTACTTCCTCCTCCTCACTCTGCCTGCATCTTTGTCTACTTGTGATCTCTCCCTGTCAAATAAATAAATAAATAAATCTTTAAAAATATTAGAAGAATTTGGTCATAATATCTAAAGAAATCAACAGTATATGAATTATTAAATTTATACTTTTAATTATATTCAAAAGCTGAATGCAAAATTCTAATATACTCATACACATACATTTCCTGAATAAAGGAACAACACATCTTTTATTACAATCTTCACTTCATATAAAACTCATCATTTGAATGTATATTGTATTTTATTGATACAAGAAATAAGAAACATAGAGGAAGATGGTAGAGTAGTAAGATCCTAAGTTTATCTCATTTCACAGATAAAACTAGAGAACACCCACCTCATTGTAAATAATTCAGAAAATGAACTGAACACTGGAAGAACAGACTCTTTGAAGCTAAATGTAGGGGAAAGGCCAGATCAAAGAGGGTAGAAATGGCAAAGATGTGGTCAGGAGCCAAATACAGCCACAGGACTGTCCATGGGAGGGAAGGACACCATGGGTATGGAAGAGTGTAGAGGACCAGATTCCATGCCAGGCACCCCAGGCACAAAGAACCCACATGGGGAAGACAAGTCCCCTTAACATTTGGTTTTGAAAAACAGAAGGATCTAACAATCGCTAGGGCTTAATACCTCAAACTTAGCACCAGGTGTTATATGGAGATGCTGAATCACAATATTACACACCTGAAACTAATACTACACTGTGCATTAACCAGCTGGAATTTAAATAAAACTTAACAATATTAGATTTGGTTCTGGGTAAGCCAAGAGGGCAGAGGTCCCACACTTAAAGAGTCAGTAAACAAATAGACCCATGGAGATATAACATAGATCCTCAGTTTGAAAAACACCTAGGCTATAGATGGAGATTTATTTACTAATCTCAGAGCATGTGATGGATTTATTTACTAATCTCAGAGCATATGAGACTTCTCCAGGAGCAAAGGAGACCAAGGGTGGCATTTCCCTTCTCTGTCTTCCAGCCCAGCACAGGGACATGTGCAGGAAACAACACAGCATGAATACTCTCCACTTAACTTGCTAATAGCATACTCCACCCCCACATTTTCTTTCAGACACAGCCACTCCAGCAAGGCTATGGCTTTACATCTCCTCCCACAGCAGTCCTTTGCAAATGTTGCCAATACCAACTCTCCTGCTCCTATGTTCTTCAGCAGATCTCTCTCTTTCAACACAGCCAGCCTTAGTCCTGGGCCACTGCAGGTCCCCACCCACAGCAGCGCTGCACAAACCATGCTTACACCACATGCCTTGCACCTGTCTTTTTCTGTACACCTGTCCCTTCAAATTCACCTGTGGCTGGAGGTGGTTCAAAGTGGTTCCAAGGGCCTGGCAGTGCATAAGCAGGCCCAAGAGAAACCAGCACCACTCCAACATGTCTTTTGTCCCAGGGAGAAGAGAAAATAACCACACACTCTAGTCCAGTTACAGCTCCAGCAGCAGACTGGGGGTAGACAACTGGTCTGACTGCAGGCCCCATCCACCAACAAAAGATTCTCAGGGAACAACATAGGAAAATCACCCAACAATTTGGTGTTACTGCATCTTGGTGACTGCCCAGTCTCACTCAACTCAAGGAGACCCTGGACTGGTACACTAACAACAGAGGGACCAAACCCTGCCTACAACAGGAAAAAAGGGCCACTGCAGTTGGCTGGAATGAAAACAAATGCAGCTGAGGCACAACAGCAGGGCACAGGCAACACACATAGAAGACAACCGTAAAGATCCAGGTCTGGTAAACAGGGGATACTGCATTGCAAGGCACTAAAGGACCTCTTCTTCATAATGGCAAAACTTTCAAGAGCAGAGAAACAGACATAGAGAGTTAGACAAAATAAGGAGACAGAAAAATAAGTCTCAAATGAAAGAACAGGACACAATCACGGCAAGAGAGGTAAATGGGAATTTAAAGTAATGGTCATAAAGATACTTACTGGACTTAAGAGGGAAGGACCTTAGTGAGACACTCAGCAAAGAGACAGAAAACATAAAAAGAACCAATGAGAGATGAAAAACTCAATAACTGAAATTAAAATACACTAGCGGAATAAATAGTAGACTAGAGAAACCAGAAGAATGGATCAGTGACCCGGAAGAAACAGTAAAGGGAACTAATCAAGCTGAAGAGGAGAAAAAAAAAAAGAATAATAAAAAAAAATGACAGATTCCAGTGGCACCATCAAACATAACAACTGAGCAGGAAATATATTTAAGGAAATAAGAGCTGAAAAATCTCCAAATATGGAGAAGGAAAGAGAAATCCAGATCCCGAAGCACAGAGGTCCCAACAAAACTCAAGGCAGTCCCCAGCAAGACACATAGTAATTAAAATGGCAAAAAATAGTGATAAAGAGAGAATTTTAAAAGCAGCAAGAGAAAAGAAAACAGATACAGATACAATACAAGGAAAACCTTAAAAGGCTATCAGTTGATTTTTCAGCAGAAACAGCCAGAAGGAGTAGCATGATGTATTCAGAATGCTGGAAAAAAAAAAAAAAAACAAAAAAAAAAACAAAAAAAAAAAAAAAAACCCACCTGCAACCGAGAATACTATCCTCAAAGCTATCATTCAGAATTGAGGGGCAGGTAAATGGTATCTCAGAACAACAAAAATTAATGAAATTCATGAGCATTATACCAGCCCTACAAGAAATGTTAAAGGGGACTTTCTGAGTGGAAAGTAACGACTGCAAGTAGGATGAAGAAAATTAGGAAGCACAAAAGGAGTAAAATGAAGTATAACTACAAAAGTCAAGGGATTCACAAAATAAAAAGGATGTAGAGTATGACACTATACACCTAAAATGTTGGAGAGTGGGGAGACAGAGTAAATATTTAATGCTTTTAGAATGGGTTCAAAGTTAGGGAACCATACACCAAATATAGTCTGCTATATGCAATATGATGTTACATATAAACCTAAAGGTAACCACAAATCAAAACAAATAATAGATATGCAAAAAATAAAGGGAACAGAATCCAAGTACATCACTAAAGAAAGCCACTAAACCTTGAGAGAAGAAAGGAACAGAGAAAAACTACAAAAGCAACCATAAAAAAGTAACAAAATGGCAATAAGTATATACATATCAATAATTACTTTGCTGCCTAGAAGAAACTTACAACAGTCCTAAAGACACATGCAGATTGAAAGTGAAAGAAGAGAAAAGCATTAATCATGCAAATGGTACTGAAAAGAAAGCTGGTGTAGCAATGCTTATTTGACGAAGTGGACATTAAAACAAAAACTGTAAAAAGAGACAAAGAAGAGCCATATATAGTCCTAAAGAAAAGTTAATACCTATTCTGCTCAAACTTTTCCAAAAAATAGGAAAGGAAGGAATTCTTCCAAATTCATTATTTGAGGCCAGAATTACCCTGATACCAAAGCCAGATAAAAACACTACAAAGAATGAGAACTATAGGCCAATATCTCTGATGAACAAAGATACAAAGATCCTCAACAAAATATTAGCAAACCGAATCCAATAATACTTAAAAAAAAAATCATTCAACATGATCAGTGGGATTTATCACTGGGATACAAGGGTGGTTCAATATTTGCAAATCAAAGTGATACATTATATCAATCAGAGAAAGTATAAAAACCATAAGGAAATTTCAATAGATGCAGAAAAAGCATTTAAAAGTACAGTTTCCATTCATGATAAAAATCCTCAACAAAGTAAGTATAGAGGGACCATAGCTCAACATAATAAAAGCCTTACATGAAAACCCACAGCTAATTGCATACTTAATGAGGAAAAACTGAGAGCTTCTCCCCTAAGATCAAGAGCAAGACCAGGATGTCCACTCTCACCACTTTTATTCAAAATGGTACTGTGAATCCTAGGCACAGCAATCTGATAAGAAATAAAAGGCATCCAAATCAGTAAAGAAGAAGTGAAATTTTCACTATTTGCAGATGACATGATACTATATATAGAAAACCCTATAGACTCCACCAATAAACTACTAGAACTGATAAATGAATTCAGTAAGGTCTCAGGATACAAAATCCATATACAGAAATCCACTGCATTCCCATGCAGTAATAATGAAGTAGCAGAAAGAGAAATTCAGAAAACATTCTCATTTACAATTACACCAAAAAGAATAAAATTCCTAGGAATAAACATCAAAGAAGGTAAAAGATCTGTACTATGAAAACTACAAAACACTGATGCAAGAAATTGAAGACAACACAAACAAATGGAGAGGTATTCTATGCTTATGGGTTGGGAGAACAAATATTATTAAAATGACCATATTACCCAAAGCAGTCTACAGATTTAATGTGTTCCTTATCAAAATACAAACAGCGTTTTTTAGAGCATTGGAATAAATAATCCTAAAATTTGTATGAAACCACAAAAGACCCCAAATGGACAAAGCAATCTTGAAAGTGTAGGAAAAAAAAAAAAAAAAAGTAAAGGTATTACAATCCCAGGTATCAAGATATACTACAAAGCTGTAATAATCAACAATGGTATGATACTGGCACAGAAATACACACATAGATCAGTAGAACAAATTGGAGAGCCCAGAAATAAACCCACAATTATGTGGTCAATTATTCTTGACAGAGGAGGAAAAATATGCCTACTCTCTTTACTAAATGGTATTAGAAAATTATAAACTGGATCCTTAACTAATACCATATACAGAAATCAAATAAAAATGAATCAAAGACTTAAACATTAGATCTAAACAGTAAAACTATTAGAAAAAAGCATAGAGAAAAAGCCTCTTGATATTGGTCTGGGAATTTATTTTTTTTTTTATATAATCCCAAAATCACACACAACAAAAGCAAAAATAGACTAATGAGATTTCATCAAACTGAAAATTTTCTGCACAGTAAAGGAAATGATCAACAAAATAAAGAGACAACTATGGAACAGGAAAAAATATTTGCAAACTATATATCTAATCAGGGGCTAATATCCATAATATTAAGGAACTCCTACAAGTCAATAGCAAAAAACAGAAACAAAACCCAAAAAACAAAAAAGACCTACAAATACCAACAGATATATGAAAAGATGCTCAATATCACTAGTCATCAAGGAAATACAAATTAAAACTATAACAAGATATCACTTCACAACATTTAGGATGATTAACACTTAAAAAAAAGATAACAAGTGTTGAAGAGAATGCTGAGAAAAGGGAACATTTGTGCATTGTTGGTGGGCATATGAATTATTATAGCCACTTTGGAAAACTAGATAGAGGTTCCTCAAAAAATTAAAAATAGAACTACCATATGATCCAACAATCTCACTTAGGGATGTATGTCCAAAGGAAATGAAATTAGTGTATCAGAGAGATATCTGTACTCCATGTTCACTGCAGCATTATTCACAATAACCAAGATATGGAAATCACTGAAGTATCCAACTATGGATGAAAGGATTAATAACATATGGAAAATAAACACAATAGAATATTATTCAGCCTTATGAAAGAAGAAAATTCTGTCATTTGTAACTACATGGATGAACCTGAAGGACATTATGTTAAATGAAAGAAGCCAGACACAGAAGGACAAATACAACATGATCTCACTTAGATGTGGAATCTAAAAAAGTCAAACTCATAAAAGCAAAGAGTAGAATTGTACTTGGCAAGGGGAAGATGGATGGGGGAAATGAGGAGATTTGGTCAAAAGATATAAAGTTTCAGTTATGCAAGATAAATAGGTTCTGAAGATCTAAGGTATAGCATGGTGACTATAATTAATAATACAGTTTTGTGTAATTGAAATTTGTTGAGAGTAGAACTTTGGTTCTAACCACACAAGCACACACGTGCATGCACCCACACACATGCAAATGGTAACAATGTGAGATAATGAATATATTAATTAGCTTCATTGTGGTAATAATTTCACAATGTATACATACATGAAATAATACTATGTCCATACTAAATATATATATTTTATTTGCCAATTTTACCTAAATAAAGTTGAGGAAAACAGTATATTTGTGAAGATTTAAATTAATATTTCCTTTCCTAACTCTTTGAGTACATTGTTAAACATGGTGCCTCAAACTGAAAAAAAAAAAGAAATTATTTAGTTATTTGATAAGTCTCTAAATTGTTAAAGTGAATAAATAAGTAACAAGTCATGACAAGACAGGTGTTTTTCCCCTTCTTTCATTTTGCTTTTGCCCTTGAAAATAACTTTTATAGGTCACTAGATACTTTTGGAAAACTTCGATGAAATTGAAAAATTTGAATGACCCTGCTAAACTCATTTCCATCTTCATGTTAACTTAGCATTTACATCCATAAAAATAAAACTACAGGAATAGAACCGATGCTTAATTCTGTTTCATTCTAGGAATAAATTTTATGTATGTATCTGCCGATGAATAAATTATTTTTAAAAAACCCTAACTCTAACTCATTAAGAAATAGATTTCTAGTAACGTGTAAATTGTTTCAATTTTAATTTTGTTTTAGGATTATTTCTAAAATTATGTAATAGATGATATATATTGATTTTATTATGTAGTAATAACATCTGTAATAAATAAGAGAGTGTATAATGGCTTTTTTTTATTATTATTTTCAAGGGGACATACAAACAAGCAAAAAAAAGTAAAGCTTACTCCTGCAAGCCATTCTTTAGAATGCATTAGCAGATGGTAGGCATATCATCATTATTATGACTGGAAATCAGAAGACAATGAGGCAGAGAACATTTTTTTCTGGCTGATTGCAGGTAGTTGTAAATTCAACGTAAGAATCTCAGTCCTTTGGCTTTTGTTTCCTTTGCCTTTGGAGACATGTCTTGAAAGAAGTTGCTGTGGCTGATATCGAAGAGATTACTGCCTATATTCTCCTCTAGGATTCTGATGGATTCCTGTCTCACATTGAGGTCTTTTATCCATTTTGAGTTTATCTTTGTGTATGGTGTAAGAGAATGGTCGAGTTTCACTCTTCTACATATAGCTGCCCAGTTTTCCCAGCACCATTTATTGAAGAGACTGTCTTTTTTCCACTGTATATTTTTTCCTGTTTTGTTGAAGATTAACTGACCATAGAGTTGAGGGTCCATATCTGGGCTCTCTACTCTGTTCCACTGGTCTATGTGTCTGTTTTTATGCCAGTACCATGCTGTCTTGGTGATCACAGCTTTGTAGTAAAGCTTGAAATCAGGTAACGTGATGCCCCCAGTTTTATTTTTGTTTTTCAACATTTCCTTAGCGATTTGGAGTCTCTTCTGGTTCCATACAAATTTTTGGATTATTTGCTCCAGCTCTTTGAAGAATACAGGTGGAATTTTGATTGGAATGGCATTAAAAGTATAGATTGCTCTAGGCAATATAGACATTTTAACAATGTTTATTCTTCCGATCCAAGAGCATGGAATGGTCTTCCATCTTTTTGTGTCTTCTTCAATTTCTTTCATGAGTGTTCTGTAGTTCCTCGAGTACAGATCCTTTACCTCTTCGGTTAGGTTTATTCCCAAGTATCTTATGGTTCTTGGTGCTATAGTAAATGGAATCAATTCTCTAATTTCCCTTTCTGTATTTTCATTGTTAGTGTATAAGAAAGCCACTGATTTCTGTACATTGACTTTGTATCCTGCCACGTTACTGAATTGCTGTATGAGTTCTAGTAGTTTGGGGGTGGAGTCTTTTGGGTTTTCCATATAAAGAATCATGTCATCTGCGAAGAGAGAGAGTTTGACTTCTTCATTGCCAATTTGGATACCTTTTATTTCTCTTTGTTGTCTGATTGCTGTTGCTAGGACTTCTAATACTATGTTGAACAAGAGTGGTGAGAGTGGGCATCCTTGTCGTGTTCCTGATCTCAACAGGAAGGCTGCAAGCTTTTTCCCATTGAGGATGATATTTGCTGTGGGTTTTTCATAGATAGATTTGATGAAGTTCAGGAATGTTCCCTCTATCCCTATACTTTGAAGCGTTTTAATCAGGAACGGATGCTGGATTTTGTCAAATGCTTTTTCTGCATCAATTGAGAGGACCATGTGGTTCTTCTCTCTTTTCTTATTAATTTGTTCTATCACATTGATTAATTTGCAAATGTTGAACCATCCTTATAGCCCAGGAATGAATCCCACCTGGTCATGGTGGATAAACTTTTTAATGTGCTGTTGGATCCTGTTTGCTAGGATCTTGTTGAGAATCTTAGCATCCATATTCATCAGTGATATTGGTCTGAAATTCTCCTTTTTGGTAGGGTCTTTGCCTGGTTTGGGGATCAGGGTAATGCTGGCTTCATAGAAAGAGTCTGGAAGTTTTCCTTCTGCTTCAATTTTTTGAAACAGCTTCAGGAGAATAGGTGTTATTTCTTCCTTGAAAGTTTGGTAGAATTCCCCAGGGAATCCGCCAGGTCCTGGGCTCTTGTTTTTTGGGAGGTTTTTGATCACTGCTTCAATCTCATTACTAGATATCAGTCTATTTAGGTTGTCGATTTCTTCCTGGTTCAATTTTGGGAGTTTACAGTTTTCCAGGAATGCATCCATTTCATCTAGGTTGCTTAGCTTATTGGAATATAATTGTTGATAATAACTTCTAATGATTGTTTCTATTTCCTTGGTGTTAGTTGTGATCTCTCCCTTTTCATTCATAATTTTATGAATTTGGGCTTTCTCTCTTTTCTTTTGGATTAGTGTGGCCAATGGTTTATCGATCTTATTGATTCTTTCAAAAAACCAGCTTCTAGTTTCATTGATACATTCTACTGTATCTCTGGTTTCTACCTCATTAATCTCAGCTCTAATCTTGATTGTTTCCCTTCTTATGTGTGGAGATGGTTTGATTTGTTGTTGATTCTCCAGTTCTTTAAGGTGTAGAGACAGCTGCTGTGTTCTGGATTTTTCAATTTTTTTGAGGGAGGCTTGTTCAAAATCAAAAGCTTCTGCACAGCAAAGGAAACAGTCAAGAAAACAAAGAGGCAACCTACGGAATGGGAGAAGATATTTGCAAATGACAGTACAGACAAAAGATTGATATCCAGGATCTATAAAGAACTCCTCAAACTCAACACACACAAAACAGATAATCATATCAAAAAATGGGCAGAAGATATGAACAGACACTTCTCCAATGAAGACATACAAATGGCTATCAGACACATGAAAAAATGTTCATCATCACTAGCCATCAGGGAGTTTCAAGTTAAAACCACATTGAGATACCACCTTACACCAGTTAGAATGGCCAAAATTAGCAAGACAGGAAACAACATGTGTTGGAGGGGATGTGGAGAAAAGGGAACCCTCTTACACTGTTGGTGGGAATGCAAGTTGGTGCAGCCTCTTTGGAGAACAGTGTGGAGATTCCTCAAGAAATTAAAAATAGAACTTCCCTATGACCCTGCAATTGTACTACTGGGTATTTACCCCAAAGATACAGATGTAGTGAAAAGAAGGGCCATCTGTACCCCAATGTTTATAGCAGCAATGGCCACGGTTGCCAAACTGTGGAAAGAACCAAGATGCCCTTCAACGGACGAATAGATAAGGAAGATGTGGTCCATATACACTATGGAGTATTATGCCTCCATCAGAAAGGATGAATACCCAACTTTTGTAGCAACATGGACTGGACTGGAAGAGATTATGCTGAGTGAAATAAGTCAAGCAGAGAGAGTCAAGTATCATATGGTTTCACTTATTTGTGGAGCATAACAAATAGTATGGAGGACATGGGGAGTTAGGAGAAGGGAGTTGGGGGAAATTGGAAGGGGAGGTGAACAATGAGAGACTATGGACTCTAAAAAACAATGTGAAGGGTTTGAAGAGGGGGGGGGGTGGGAGGTTGGGGGAACCAGGTGGTGGGTATTAGAGAGGGCACGGACTGCATGGAGCACTGGGTGTGGTACAAAAACATGAATACTGTTATGATGAAAATAAATTAAAAAAATGATTATTAAAAAAAGAATTAGCTGAAATAAAACTGGAATTTAAATAAAAACTTAAATAATTCAAAAAAAAAAAAAAAGAATCTCAGTCCTTATACTGAGCACACATACAAAACCTTGAGGGAAGACATGCCTAATAGCAACCATTCTCTGGCTTCTGTGATGGCAGTCTTTGAAACATCTCCAGACAATATTCTAATTATGATTCTAATGTTCCTTGTCCCATTCACAGCCCTACATTGTAACACTTGCTGTCATCTTGAGAGTTTTGGGCACTTAGCAGTGTTCCATTGGCCCCCAATCTTGCTTGCTCTAGCTCCACAATAGTATCAAGGCTTCAGACCACCTTGGCTGCTCTGCGATGCAAGATCAAGCCTAGAATGAGCCTGTAGCCACCAATCATCTTTCTTTAAAAAAAAAATGTATTATTTTTGAGAAATTGCCTTTTCACCATGCTCTCACTAAGAGGCACTGTAGACTTCTTCCATCTGATACCCTGACGCACAGCTGCTTCTGTCTGGTGTTGCAGATGGCACAAGCAGCTCTCTACCAGTCAGTCTCTCAACTCTTGTCATTTCACTCACTGTGGTCCTCTTCCATTTGTTCTGGATTTCCAGAGAGGCTCCAGGAGCCATTTTAGCTTGTGATGTGTCAACTTTTATCCTTCCATGATGAAGTAATTTTTGTGGTTGCCTTGCTGAAATTTTCCTTAAGTTCTAAGCTGATGACTGCCATGTGTTTCCTTAGATAGCTATCCAGAAAAAGGACTACAGAACTGAGAGGGCCACTTGCAAGACTCTTGAGCTGATGGACTGATACAATTTAATCTGGAGAACTAAAGCCATAAAGAACACCACAGGCAGGCCCAGCCTCATGGTCTTTGTGGAGCTCATGCTTGGCTAAATGCCAATACCATCCTCATCAGATTGCTCTTTGTGCTTCTAAAAAATAATGTCTTCACTTCCACGTCCTTGGGGAAAGAAGCGGCTTTGTTATTTGGCAAACACTTCTGGTACGGAACTATTTACAGAATTGTTGAATTAACCTCCCGTTCGCTCTCATGCTTCAGGTGTCTAAATCTTAGAGATCAGCTAGTGCAGGGTGAAAGGGAGAAAAAAGGATTATCTCAGTTCTGAACAAACAGGAATGTAGCCAATTTCCTCAAGTGAAATGGCATGATCCTTAGTGGAGCTCTGTCAGCCAGTGACCCACTGAGCAGCATGTCCCCCAAGGGAAGCAAACATGCCAAGCACATGGCCCCTCTGACTTCCCACTGCAGATCAGGGCTGCTGATTCTGCTCTGTGTAAGTTCAGGAACCTGAAACATCAAGGATGCAACCTATTATCTGTGACTATCATAATACTGTTTTATCTCCAGTTGCAATGAAGAATGGTGGTATTAAACAATGCATATCTGCCTGTTTAACAAATTAATAAAGACAAACAGAAACATAATCCCCATTCAGAGCTCCCACCAAGTTTTCTGCGATATCAGTTATTAAATATCATGTGATCAAATAGCTTGAAATGTTTTTCATTATTGTTTGCAAATCTGAGGGGAAGAAGATGGTAATTTATGACTGTTAGTATATATTTGATTGCTAATGAAATGTATCAGGCATTCATAGTCTTTGGCATTTATGAGTATTCTTTGTCTTTTATTATTGATCTTTTAGGAATTTTTCTGATTTATGTGACTTTTTAAACTATTACTTTGTCTTGTTGCTGCCTTGGTTCACTAATATTTGGATCTAGCTTTTGAGTTTAGTTAATAGTTCTAATTTTTTTCTTTATCAATTTCTTTGAAATTACTAATTTAGAGTTCTCTGCATTTTTAACTTTACTTTGTATTATTCCTTAAAATATTTATGGTTCAAAGCTTAATAAAGATATTTTTTAACTATGTGACTTAATGATATAGACAATGAGGTCCAAATTTTTCTCTATATACTGTTCCATGAGGCATTCAATATGTCTTAATGTGTAGTATTTTATGAAGACTTTTGAGCTACTTTGTAATTTGGTTTTGATGTTTCCTTTTCCTGAGTTAAGTGTGATTTCCTATTTGTTTATTTAATATCCACAGATTACATTTTTTCTATTTTTTAAATAAATTTCTAGTTTAATTAAACAATAATCTGAAAACATAGTAGAAAGAAGCAAAATTTAAAATTAGAATTTATTTAATTAAAAATTTAAAAAATAGAATAATAAAGAAAAAAAAAATAGAAAACACAGAACTTATATGTGACTGAAAAGCTAATCTACCCAAGAAGGGAGAAAATAGAAACACATAAAATACCAAATAGTAAGAGAAAAGTAGTCACAGTTACTACAGAAACTACATGAACTGAAATTTGCTCAATTACATACAGTTATAATAAAAAAAGAACCAGATTCATTGGCTATTTTATAAAAATATATTTTCCCTAAAACAACTCCAAATTATAAAGAAAATAGAAAGTTATTATTATATATTATTATAGAAGAAATGTAGAATTTTGCCAAAAGTACTATTCCCCCTAAAAATACTGAACCTTGATGTTCTATAAAGAAATATCTACCAAAACTAAATCTTTAGAATACAGATGAGCATAATGCCATTTGAAAATATCCAGAATATATTTAAAAGAAGAAAAAATGTCTTATTTTAATAAAAAACATCCAATGTTTACAAAATAGAAAGTATATATAGATCAACTCACACAATATTAAAAATCCTTTAAAATACTAACAAAATAAGAAAATACTGGATACATTTTCATTAAATTAGGAATAAAAACACAAAATGAATATGGCTAATATTTTTTCTAAAAGTGTTGACGACCATAAATTAGAAAAAGGAAGATTTCAGAGTTATAAAAAATGGAAGCTGGATTAATAATATTGATTTTGGAGGTTATATGCCCAAGTTAATAGAAAACTCAAGAAAATTGATTGAGGAATGGTGCTAATGGTGGTAGCCAAACAGGCTTCAATTGATAAAGAAGATTCCCAGGACCCAAAATGTCAGTACTCATGATTCTATGGTTTGTGAAGGAAAAAGATACAATATAGGAAGAGCAATAAAGTAAAGGTATTCATAGCAGCCCAAGGTGCTCATTACAAAGGTTCCCGCACACCCAGTTACAGGCTCCAGTGATCTTCCCTCTTAAGAGCCACAGGGAAACGTCTTTATTTCCCAGATTGGAAACTACTGGCTTGTGTGCAAAATATCTCAAATGTAATTCAACACAGCAGATGTATACATATTACAAATCTATGATTTTTAAAATCGGACTTTAAATCTGACTGGCACATAAAAAATAATAGTTTAATCAGTGAATTATAAAGAAATAGCACGATAGGATACATTGTACATGTGGGAATGTAGATGAGAGGCATATTATTAAACATATTTAAAGTAAAGACCAAAATCAGGGTTACTGATGTTCAAATTGTGATGAAGATTTCTTTCTCTGGAGTAGTACAGAATCAAAGTACAGCATGAGATTAAGTAAGCTTAGAGGCCCCATTTTTCAACTTTTCAATATTCCATTCAAGAAAATTAAGATCTACAACTCATAAAATTTATGCATATAGAAAATAGCAGGATTATGGCTGGACCCTATGCCTAGCAGACTGTAGGTGTGCAGAGTAGACACTGAAACAGTTTTTAAAAGAGCATATTGATTCTCTTCATAATAAAATGTTTATTTCATAATTAAGGACTTTGTCTCATTATTTTTAATCCCTCAAAATCTCCTTTCAACTCTATTGTATGTATTTAAAAAAAATAAAAGTAATGTACTCAAAACTGTATGTTTCTAAATTCAGTTTTTAGGCCATGAAAAAACTTTATAATACGTTTACATTTGTCATAAGTAAAAGAATGTGAAACAAAGGTAATTGACATTTATAATAATTATTTGTAATAGAAATAATGCCATGCCTTTTAGCCTGATCTGTTGATTAAAAAATTCCACTGGTTTGTGAAAGGATAACATCTTTTCTTAAACACAAATATTTTTTCTTTGAGATTTGGCAAAGTATAAGAGAAAATTAAGTAAGGGAGACTTAAGGAAAAGCTCACAGATCAAACTAGATTTATAAAGAAATGTATATTTGAATAATTAGAAGACTAAGGAATACTGTCAGTTGAAATAATCATATATAAGACCTTTCAATGTTTGTGGCTATTTTAATTTTTTATTTCTTAAAAATATTTTATTTATTTATTTATTTATTTGACAGAGGGAGAGAGAGGGGGAGAGAGCGTGCGAGAGCTAGCACAAGTAGGGGGAGTGGCAGAGGGAGAGGGAGAAGCAGACCTGCAGCTAAGCTGGGAGCCAGATGTGGGGCTCCATCAGGTGGATCTCAGGACCCTGAGATCATGACCTGAGCAGAAGGTAGAAGCTTAACTGAGTGAGCCACCCAGGTGCCCCAAGGCTATTTTAAATCACATCAGATTTACCTCTACATTTACTTCACATTATAAACAAAGACTCAATAATTGAAACAATTTATTTACTGATGTTGCCCTTTCTTTCTAATCTCCTTTTTATATCTGTCATAGCTTCCTCAGAATGAGAATGTTTCTAAAACACTTACTAGCTCTAGATTTGAATTGCTCTTCTACGTAGTCATGTAGTTTTATCTACTGCCTATCCAAGATCTTCTTCTTTTTTTTTACTTAATGACAGTATTGCGTAAGTCTATTTAATTGACTTATTAGGAATGTTGGTAATAATTTCTTAATTGCGTCTGAGTCAAATTCAATAGATAAATGTCCTGCTTTCCTGCATAGGAGTGAAAAAATAAACAACTTTCCCAAGTTTTATATTTCTATAGAAGTATACATAAGATCAATAATACAGTCACACAAATGTTTGTTGTTCATTTGGCATACTCATTCTGTTGGTGTTCAGTGGTCTCTATTAAGTAAAAGATATTGATATATTAAATAAAGAATGTTAACACTCTATTGAAAGGAGCGTTTCAATTTTGATCTGAGAAACTAAGATAGAAGATGCTGTGGCTTTCACTTTTATAAAATAGATAATCTGTTTCTTTAATTATCCTTCTGAGAAATGAAACAGCTGCCTTCCTCTTACTCCCTGCATTTCTACCTTTCCAACCTTAGGGAGGAATAAAAATTCTTTGCAAACTTTTAGATCCATCTGTTTACTTTCTAGTGAGCATAAATAGAAAATGCCTATGGTTTTTATCATGCTATTCATCCCAAGCTGCTAGTTCTGGTCTGCTGCTTGCTTGTTTATTTTTGACTATTTGTTTTTTGTGTGATGGCAATCATTTCCATGTTACTCAGTTGGGTGAGTTTCATCTTGATAATTATGAAAGTCACCTTTATTATGTCTTTCCCTACTTTAAGGAAATTTCTGAATCAGTTCGCTGATTCAGTCATCAATATTCATTCATTTAATATTTATTATATAGTAGATCCTGAATTTCTGAGTCAGTCATTAATATTCATTCATTTAATAATATTTATTATATAGCAGATATTCTACTGGGTCCTAGTTATAAAAAGTAAATAAAAAAGACAGTCTGCTGTGGTAAAGCTTAGACTGGGATAGAAACTGGACAAGTGCTCCTTCTCTAGGTAGGCTGAGTAGGTAGTAAACACCTCTCTAAAGAAGCACCATTTAAGCTAAAATTTAAAGAAAGGTGATTTACTATTTAACTGTAAAGAGAATAAGGAGGAAGAAGAGCATTCCAGGAAGAGGTAAGAGCATGCTCAAAGGTCTTGAGGTAAAGAAAAAGAAAATGGAATATTCAAGAAACTCAAAAAAAATGGTGGTATCTGAAGCTTGGGGTCCCTGTATGAATAGAGTGCCAATTGAGACTGGAAAAAATGGACAAGGTTGAGATCACACAGGACTTCTAAGCGTGACTGGGAATTTCATTTCAAGATGGGGAAGGGGGATATCCAATTAAAGTAATCTTAACCCTTTAAGGGTATTAACTCTTTAAGAAGGCTATTTTTTCCTTTAGATGAAGAATGAATAATGGCTTGAAGGGGGCAACAGAAGAGGGGAGTCCAGGTAGGAAGATGGTTATAGCCACCCATAAAAGCAGGATGGACTCCGCCCAAAATTTGGTTTGAATGTTGACGCTGATGACAGTGCAAACACACACACACACACACACACACACACACACACCAATAGGGTATGGAGTTTTCTTACTCACATAATGAGGTTTCTGCAAGAACAGCCTGGTTCCCATACAGGTCTGAAAAGGCTTGAGAACCTAGTAAAAGGAGACTGGCTGGTCATTTTCATGGTGATTAAATGGTAGGGCCAGGGGGAGGGTTCCAGCATGTGGTTTGAACTTTACACCAGTGCTGAAGCAGGAGCAGGACGTAGAAGAAAAGAAGGGACCTCGTTAGTTTTCATTACTTAATATAATAAAACTGATAATTATGGACCTACGGAACATGGCCTACTGGAAAATATTAGCGACAACAGTGTCACTGTGTGTTAAAATGAAGATATTTCCTGACCACAGATATTTCCTAGTGTGAGACCACTTACATTACACATAGGTGAAATCTTGGTCAAGGCACATTGTTAGAATAATATGGTAAGGGAGGACCTGGAGAGCTGTTTAAGTGCAGTCCAAGTCTTATTTTTTATCTTGAAGTCCATTGCACCATTTGGCTTACTTCGTATAGTTTGATTCTGGGTAAGATCCCTGATTACTGTCAGTCTGATCCGACCAATCAGTTCATTATTTTATCTCAACTCAATATAAGTAGGTGTAAAAAGTGGTGAAAGCTCATTCTGCCAGGAGGATTCAAAGATGACAGGCCATCTCTGGCAGAAGAATAAAAGATAATTGCCTACTTATGATGACTTATTTCTGCACAGAATCAATATTGGAGTGGTATAGAAGTTAGGAGAAGTGAGGAGCCTCCGTGATAAGACTCATCTTTATTTTATAATTAACAGAGTGACACTGTAAAATTTTAAGATGAGAAATTAGAGTGTCTGTTTTTCATTAAAAGAGAAATAAATTTCCCTGTATAATATTATGGGGCTGAATTCATGTAATCAATTCAGTCCTGTTAGGCTACAATGCATTTAACACTGCCAGAGGCAGAACATCTGTAAGAAAAATACCTTGATAACTAAAATGGTGTAGCATTTCCATGTAAATGAGGTCTATTTAATATGCTATCTATACATTCTTTTTTAATACTTTATTAAATGGTTACTACAAGGAACTCTTTAAAAGGTGAAATTATTTGTGTAGTAGCAGTAACTTGGGGTCCCTGTACGAATAGAGTGCCAATTGAGACTGGAAAAAATGTTTAATTTTTATTAAGTTTAAATATTAAACTGAGGAATTTTTAACACATTGCAAAATAGCTACCTTTGCCATCACCTTTATGAATCAGAACCAAGTTGAGAAAGCTTGAAGAATAGCCCCAGGCAGCTGCTATAAGTTTAGAACAATTAATGTGTGGGATGTCATAATTATTACAGATGTATAGGATTTTAAAAGTCTTATATGTACTGGTTTTTAAAAAATAGAATATTTTAAAACATATTATTAGAGAAGAGCAATCATTCCCAATAAATATGAAAAAAAGATGATGTTATGAAGCCAGACTAAATTTGCATTAAAGTAGTAGTGTTGCAATAAGAAGACAAGTTGATCATAAATTAAATACTGTATTTGCAATACTTCAATGAAATAAGAGAATAACACAAGTATCTAAATCATTATTTCTCTTGTTGTTTTCCCATGGGAATTTACATATTGTCTTATTCTGCTATTTTCTTTCATTCCTAGAATTGGTCTATTTCCACCTCAGTTGTTTATTAATTGATTCAAAAGTTGCAGATTAAAGGATTAGATTATGTGGCCAAAAAGGAAAAGCTAATTTAAGCCTTGAAAATATTTCTATATATCATGTGAGAATTAATCCTAATGTATTTATGTACTCAAATTACTCAGGTCAGGGTAAGAAATGTTAATGGGTTAATTATAACTTCTTTGGGAAAAAGTGTGTGTGTGTGTGTGTGTGTTCAATAGAAGTGTCTAGATTTTAGTAGCATTTGATTTTTGCTCTTTTGAGGTATATTGAGTACTGATATTGACCTTAAATAATCTTTATTAAAAATAGTTTAATTAAGGCCAGACCCTGTAAATATGCTACCTTAAACAGCAAAGGGGACTTTGCATGTATAATTAAGTTCAAGAATTTTGAGATACATTTTCCTGATTTAGCCAGGTGGGTCCTATCTCATCACATAAAATCTTTGAAGTTGAGCATCTTCCCCATCTATGGTCAAAAAGAGCTGTAATGATGGATGTAAGCTCAGTGTGATGCTATTCCTGGTTCAGCAGCTCGAGGAAGGGGTCACAGGCCCAGGAATATGAGAGGCCTTCAAGAAGGCAGATGGAAAGGATGAGGAAAGAGGTTTTTCCCCTAGAGTCTTTTCAAGGGAACACAGGCTTGCTGGCATGGTAATTTTATCCCAGTGACTGCCCATCTCATGCAACTCAACTACATAACTGTAAGATGATCAATTTGCATTGTTTCAAGCCACCCAAGTTTGTGGTGAATTGTTGGCACATCAATAGACAACTAATATAGTAAGTAAGAAAAAGATTAAAATTAATTATATGTTACTAATATCTTTTGTTCTTTAGTTGTTTTCTTTTTTTAAGATTTTATTTATCTACTTGAGACAGGGAGAGAGTGAGGAGGATTGGTGGGGAGGAGGAACAGAGGGAGAGGGAGGAGCAGACTCCCCACTGAGCAGGGAGCCCAGGCAGGACTCAATCCCAGGACCCGGATTTCATGACCGGAGCCCAAGGCATATGCTTAACTGGCTGAGCAACCCAGGTGTCCCTGTTCTTTGGTTTTAAAAGGAAACAGTGCAATGCTTATTTAATATATGTATCTTTAATAGACACGGAGGGAGCATTTTTAAACAAACACAACTTTTATGAATTGTGTTTAGTAATTTCTTCTTGAACATCTCCCAAAATATTGGAATAGGAAAAACAGAACTGTAAAAAGGTTTATGCCTTCATAAGTCAGGTCTCACTACAGCTTTTAAAAATAAAGTGTACATAAATGTTTTCTTAGCAATACTGTAAAAAGGGCATCTCTTAAAAAAAAAAAAAAGGGCATCTCTTGCTCTTCTAGAAATCATGTTTCAAGTCCAGCCATCACCAATACAAAGTTAAATTCCTTAAATTGCTATCGAAACCTATTTTACTTTGAAGCATCCATTTGTTGTCATGTGTAAGCTCCAGGTAAATGCTCCCCATATGGGGAGAACTTTTTTCATCTCTGTACACTATCTTTACCTAAGACCAAAGCAGCAGATTAAATAAGATTTCATGTGCTGATTCTGTGAGAATCCCAGAATACCAAGAAGAAGTTTGAGTCAAACGAGCCTTCCAGGTAGTCTCTTTATTTTTTACTCATGGGTTACTGATTCCAATATTTTTTATCAACTCTTTATGGCTTTTTCCTCTCTCTGCTTCTCCACATGGTCAAACAATATTTGTCAATTATATTTTGATTATAGTGCACTTTGTTAAACAAAAGGGAACCTCCCTTACTGCTTCCATTTATTCAAAACATTTCATCAGACTTTTATTATATGTGAGGTTCTGTTTTTAGGCACTGAGGATACATAATTTAAGGAAAAAGGCAAAAAAAAAAATTTCTTCTATCGTGGAACTTTACATCTTAATGAGCAGAAACAAACAAGCCACTACTTAACTATAACATCTATTTAAGATAGGATGAAAGCTACAAAGAAAAATAGAGGAAAGCTAAGGGATGCTAGTGGGAGGAGTGGTTGGAATTCTGAATATGGTGCTTAGGGAAGTCTACTTGGAGAAGGTAACACCTGAGCAAGGAAGTGAACAAGAGGAGGGGAAGTGGGAAGTAGACCCCAAGGAGCATTCCAAGGAGAGGCAGTGATGACTGCTACGACACTGAGGCTTTGAATGTTTCTGGAGACCTCCAGGAACATCAAAGAGCCAGAATGGGGCGCCTGGGTGGCTCAGTGGGTTAAGCCTCTGCCTTCGGCTCAGGTCATGATCTCAGGGTCCTGGGATCGAGGCCCACATCGGGCTCTCTGCTCAGCGGGGAACCCACTTTCTCCTCTCTCTCTCTGTGCCTGCCTCTCTGCATACTTGTGATCTCTCTCTCTCTGTTTAAAAAAAAAAAAAAAAAAAAAAAGAGCCAAAATGGCTCCAGCCGCATGAGACCTGGGAGGCATGGTGGGAGCCAAGGCTGACTAAGTGGGAAAGTCACGCAAAACTGAAGCTTCAAGGGCTCTCACTCTAGGGCCCTTTCCAAGACTTTCCTGGAAAAGTCTTCTTATTGGGATGTTTGTGCCAGCTTTTTTAAGTTAGTTAATGGTTGCTATTTCTGATCTCATTCTCAAAAGCTGTATTTCCTTTTGCCTATAAATTTGTATTTGAAAGTAGGTACACTGATACTTAAATATTCAGATCCCACAGAACCTGGGAACTTCCAATCTTAGGAGGTGATAGCCCAGAGAACAGTTAGGGGAGGTGGAGGATGGGATGAAGAAAAGGCAGGTATCTACTTTTAAATGCTCTACTTAGCACATCAGATACTGGTTAATGAGTTCTGTGTTCATCCAATCAGTTGAAAATAAGAAAATGGCGTTGTTAGTAAATGTGGCGCCACACAAAAGAAAGGGAGCCGATGGGGTTTTCAATTACAATTTGGAATTAGAAAGTATAATCTCTTATTTACCGAATCTGATAAATCCTTTATAAAAGTGGATAGGAATACCAGTAGAACCAATTTAGCCAACCTGGCAGGCACTGAGGAGACTACAATGAAAACAATGAATGGCACTGATTGGGACTCAGGCAACCGACCAGCCTCAAAGGAAAGCTGAGAGTAGAATTGAAGTATGTGTTTGATGTTTTTATGTATACGTTTCTTTTCTTAACTAGTCAGCAAGCAGCTGTTTTATTATACAGAAAGAAACAAGACCCCAAATTTGACAAGTCAGCAAAAATACATTTCAGAGTTGATTTTCATGACTAAGTGTGCACAAACCAAATGTTCTGCATTCTAGAATTAGTGGTCGCTGGAATGCAAAAATAATACAAAACTTTGGGGACTTGGTCACCTTATCTTCTGAGGTTTTCAAATGTGCTTTCTTTTGCTTTAAATCCTATTTACTTAACTTGATTAAAAAAAGAGGGCTGTAAAAGGAAAAGGAAATGTAGACGTTGCCAACTGATACCGAGTGAGACCATTCTGAGATTTTCAGTATTATCAAATATAGGAAAGAATATTGTCAGCAACTCAATACGAACTCTGCCAAGATTAAAATCTCTTCTTTTCTCATTTCAGAGAGAAATAGCATAACATAAATCATGCTTTCTGGATTTTATATTAAGTGAGAAAGTGCCTCTCTCTCCCCCCTTTCTATCTTTCTCTCATCACACGCATATATATGTAAGATATATCTTTAGATAAAAAGATGACTTATCTTTACCTCATTTTCTCATA
Organism: Enhydra lutris kenyoni; assembly: GCF_002288905.1. Taxonomy (NCBI): domain Eukaryota; kingdom Metazoa; phylum Chordata; class Mammalia; order Carnivora; family Mustelidae; genus Enhydra; species Enhydra lutris. The sequence continues at coordinate 43,220,285 of NW_019154086.1, forward strand.
TATAATATAAAAAAAGCAGGCTTCAAAATTCATCTTCATAAAAATATGGCCACAAAAATAGGATGTGACTTCCTGTAAATCTGTAATTATTTCAAAATGAAAAGTTAAAATACATATTTAATTGAAAAAACATAGGATGGGTCTCTTCTTTCTGTACATTCTGCAAGGATTTAAATAGCAAAATAATTTCTCTGGTTGTTATGGCTCTCTATATATTCTACACTTTCTAAATTACTTTTGGTAATTCATATTTCTAGAGAGAAATTATGCTCTTCATTTAAAGATTTAAATATAGTCCCACATATCTTTAAATAGAATATGAAGTGTTATTTTCCTTGAAGGAAAATAGGACATAAATTTGTCCTCAGGGAGTTGAATTCAACCTTCAGATATTTAACTATATATGTCATGATGAAAAAACATGATAGGAATTAGAGGTAAACAACCAATAATGTCAAAGAAGGATGTGATAAAATGTTGTACCTGTATTCTCCCCAGTAGAATCTGAATATGCATTAGTTTAATTTGATGGTCACTGCACCATATTCCTGTGTGTGTCTTTTTAAAATAGTCACAAAAGAGCTTTCTATTTAATAAGTGGAAATGGTATTACAGTCTCAGTGTATTGTATTCATTATTTTTTATTGAGAGAGGAGAAGCTCAAATAATACACTGATTTAAAATATAGCAGCTTCATAACAGGATAACCCCTGGTGTCAATAAGAGGGAATCATCTCAAAAAAAAAAAAATGAAAATTGTTTGTTGTTTCACTGCAAAATAATTGCAATCCTCTTCAACTATATATTCTCAGCACAGATTTCAAAAGCTCCAATTCCCCTTGAGGCCTGTTCCCTGCTGATACAAGGTAATTCTGGCAGAGAGTATGGAGACAGAGTTGAGTCTGTGCTCAAGTGTAAAACAGTATTCATCTGACCAACTTCTGAAAGAAACTAGGAAAACAACAGTCCCTGATAAAGACTTTGTTGTCAATAAAAATTTGTTGAATGAAAAAAATGATTTGATCAATAAAACAAACCCTATGATTATGGATGATTAGTATCTATGTTATTTATACAATATGAAGTTCAGAATATATGTTTTTAAATAGAAATCAGTTTATTTATTCTTTGTGGCTACATGTACATTTGCCTTGTTTGTTTTGGGGGTGTCTTTGTTTCTTAGAATAAAGTGGTGAAGTTTCCCATACTGATTTTTTTTTAAATTAACGTATAATGTATTATTTGCATGAGGGGTACAGGTCTGTGAATCATCAGGCTTACACAATTCACAGCACTCACCATAGCACATACCCTCCCCAATGTCCATCATCCAACCACCCTATCCTTCCCACCCCACCCCGTAACAACCGTCAGTTTGTTTCCTGAGATGAAGAGTCTCTTATGGTTTGTCTCCCTCCCCAGTCCAGAATATATCTTTTTTTTTTTAATTTTATTTTTTATAAACATATAATATATTTTTATCCCCAGGGGTACAGGTCTGTGAATCGCCAGGTTTACACACTTCACAGCACTCACCATAGCACATACCCTCCCCAATGTCCATAATCCCACCCCCCCTCCCAACACCCCTCCCATCAACCCTCAGTTTGTTTTGTGAGATTAAGAGTCACTTATGGTTTGTCTCCCTCCCAATCCCATCTTGTTTCATTTACTCTTCTCCTACCCCATTAACCCCCCATGTTGCATCTCCTCTCCCTCACATCAGGGAGATCATATGATAGTTGTCTTTCTCCAACTGACTTATTTCGCTAAGCATGATACCCTCTAGTTCCATCCACGTCGTCACAAATGGCAAGATTTCATTTCTTTTGATGGCTGCATAGTATTCCATTGTGTATATATACCACATCTTCTTTATCCATTCATCTGTTGATGGACATCTAGGTTCTTTCCATAGTTTGGCTATTGTAGACATTGCTGCTATAAACATTCGGGTGCACGTGCCCCTTCGGATCACTACGTTTTTATCTTTAGGATAAATACCCAGCAGTGCAATTGCTGGGTCATAGGGTAGTTCTATTTTCAACATTTTGAGGAACCTCCATGCTGTTTTCCAGAGTGGTTGCACCAGCTTGCATTCCCACCAACAGTGTAGGAGGGTTCCCCTTTGTCCGCATCCTCGCCAGCATCTGTCATTTCCTGACTTGTTAATTTTAGCCATTCTGACTGGTGTGAGGTGATATCTCATTGTGGTTTTGATTTGTATTTCCCTGATGCCGAGTGATATGGAGCACTTTTTCATGTGTCTGTTGGCCATCTGGATGTCTTCTTTGCAGAAATGTCTGTTCATGTCTTCTGCCCATTTCTTGATTGGATTATTTGTTCTTTGGGTGTTGAGTTTGCTAAGTTCTTTATAGATTTTGGACACTAGCCCTTCCTCTGATATGTCATTTGCAAATATCTTCTCCCATTCTGTCAGCTGTCTTTTGGTTTTGTTAACTGCTTCCTTTGCTGTGCAAAAGCTTTTGATCTTGATAAAATCCCAATAGTTCAATTTTGCCCTTGCTTCCCTTGCCTTTGGCGATGTTCCTAGGAAGATGTTGCTGCGGCTGAGGTCGAAGAGGTTGCTGCCTGTGTTCTCCTCAAGGATTTTGATGGATTCCTTTCTCACATTGAGATCCTTCATCCATTTTGAGGCTATTTTCGTGTGTGGTGTAAGGAAATGATCCAATTTCATTTTTCTGCATGTGGCTGTCCAATTTTCCCAACACCATTTGTTGAAGAGGCTGTCTTTTTTCCATTGGACATTCTTTCCTGCTTTGTCGAAGATTAGTTGCCCATAGAGTTGAGGGTCTATTTCTGGGCTCTCTACTCTGTTCCATTGATCTAGGTGTCTGTTTTTGTGCCAGTACCATGCTGTCTTGATGATGACAGCTTTGTAATAGAGCTTGAAGTCCGGAATTGTGATGCCACCAACTTTGGCTTTCTTTTTCAATATTGCTTTGGCTATTCGAGGTCTTTTCTGGTTCCATATAAATTTTAGGATTATTTGTTCCATTTCTTTGAAAAAAATGGATGGTACTTTGATAGGAATTGCATTAAATGTGTAGATTGCTTTAGGTAGCATAGACATTTTCACAATATTTATTCTTCCAATCCAGGAGCATGGAACATTTTTCCATTTCTTTGTGTCTTCCTCAATTTCTTTCATGAGTACTTTATAGTTTTCTGTGTATAGATTCTTAGTCTTTTTGGTTAGGTTTATTCCTAGGTATCTTATAGTTTTGGGTGCAGTTGTAAATGGGATGGACTCCTTAATTTCTCTTTCTTCTGTCTTGTTGTTGGTGTAGAGAAATGCAACTGATTTCTGTGCATTGATTTTATATCCTGGCACTTTACTGAATTCCTGTACAAGTTCTAGCAGTTTTGGAGTGGAGTCTTTTGGGTTTTCCACATATAGTATCATATCATCTGCGAAGAGTGATAGTTTGACTTCTTCTTTGCCAATTTGGATGCCTTTAATTTCCTTTTGTTGTCTGATTACTGAGGCTAGGACTTCTAGTACTATGTTGAATAGCAGTGGTGATAAGGGACATCCCTGCCGTGTTCCTGACCTTAGCGGAAAAGCTTTCAGTTTTTCTCCATTGAGAATGATATTTGTGGTGGGTTTTTCATAGATGGCTTTGATAGTATTGAGGTATGTGCCCTCTATCCCTACACTTTGAAGAGTTTTGATCAGGAAGGGATGCTGTACTTTGTCAAATGCTTTTTCAGCACCTATGGAGAGTATCATATGGTTCTTGTTCTTTCTTTTATTAATGTGTTGTATCACATTGATTGATTTGCAGATGTTGAACCAACCTTGCAGCCCTGGAATAAATCCCACTTGGTCGTGGTGAATAATCCTTTTAATGTACTGTTGAATCCTATTGGCTAGTATTTTGGCGAGAATTTTTGCATCTGTGTTCATCAAGGATATTGGTCTGTAGTTCTCTTTTTTGATGGGATCCTTGTCTGGTTTTGGGATCAAGGTGATGCTGCAGAATATATTTTTAAGCAAGTCTACTAAAAGGGAAAGTTGGTTGCTGAATCCTCCTGAAGAGAATAATGAAAACAAAACTTTTTTAGTGGATGGTCAAATACATATTGAACAGTGAGATATAAAGTCATACACACACACACGCACACACACACACACACACAATTTCATGCAACTTTTCTACCAGTAATGAAAATCTTTACTCTGCCCCAGTATTGGAGACATGTGTGGCCGTTTTCTTCTCCACAATTGTGTGTAAAGCAAAGTTGTCAGCCACTTTATCCATGGATCAATGATTTACTAATTTACTAATTTGAAACCTAAGATTTGTTTGTTTCCAATCAGATATCAGTAATGACAAAGTAGTAAATTATTATAGTCTACCATGAATTATTAAGTGTTCTGGTATTTCAATGAATAAAAGCCCTACTATGTATGCAGAAAAGCTTATGACCCTTCAGGCTTAAGGAAATTAGATGTGGGTTGGAAAAGAAAAACAAAACAAGAATTAAGGAAGCAAAGACTATATTATTATAGGCTTTTGGAATTGATACTCCATTTCATGGAATGTTTATCAAACATTTTAAATGGATTAATTACTATTTATGTAGATATCTAAAAACTTGCTTTTACCATTATATTCTTGCTTCCAGAATTTTGCAAGCTTTGCGGGTTTAGTCACTAATATAAAGTGCTTCATTTCTGTCAGTTTGTTAAAAATGTGTGATTTGGCTTATTTCTAGGTGCAAGTAAGAAATGAGATTCTAGTTTTCAAATTACTTTTCAGTTTGAATTAAACCCTTCATGTTTATGGGAATAGTTTAAGCATCTTGGCCAGAGGCCAATTTTCTTCGTGGTGTTTTAAATCATCAGTATGAGGAATAAGCTATACAAATAGGATCAACTGAAGAAGTAGGGAGCGTTTTAGTAAGTGCTGTTGAACTTCATTTCTGTTCTACAGCATGATTTTGAAATTACATATATTACTATATATTTTCCTAAGCAATATTTAGTGATATGAGATACTATATGAATATGATGGCAAACAGAGGAAAAATCAAAGAAAAAATATTCTAATAAAGCATTTCTTCGGGTTATTTTTCTGGCAGAGGTGGTACATTCTACTGGTTCAAGTACAGACTCTTAAATCAGGCTATCTCATTTTGAATCCCTATTTTGCCACTAGGGAGTGTATAATTTGCACATTACTTCACCTCCCTGTATTTCCATTTCCTCCACTGTGATGCAGACATAACTGTATGCTACCTCACCGATACAGTGAGGAAAAGAAACCCTCCCTACCATAGTGCTGTTTTGTAAACTGTTACCAGTTTCTTATCGGGTAAATACAGAATTTTGAAGTAAGCACTGGACATTTTACAGGGAATTTTCCGGCTAGTGATTCTAATAGTGATTGAAAACAGGCTGATATTTGTTTGTTTGTTTGTTTGTTTGTTTGTTTTTACTTTCTAGTAACTCATTTTCTGCCTTTTATCAAAGTATTGGCCTAGGATGTATTCCATATTAACGGGAATAAAGACAAAAAAGAAGTCCTTTACCTAAAATAGTTTGAGAGGTTCTGATATAAAATTCTTTAAAAATGGCTTTGTATATAATAAGTACTCATTAACAGGTGAATTAAATCCTTTTATTTTGTTAACACTATGTTACTAATATCTTTCTTGTGAATATACAACTTAAGACCCAAAGTAGATGATATCCCCATACCATCTCCCCACTCCCCCATAAAATCTGAATGTCCATGATGCCCTACAAATCAAAGTCAACTACCTTCTACTCAACTACTCTTCTCCTCAGCTTTCAAATAATTACCAATCTTTTGTCACATTTCTATGAATCCTTGATATTAGCCAGCTCTTAAAATGAAAGGAAGTAGCCCCTTTATTTTAGAAGTAATGAGTTAAATTATAAATTATTATAAATTATAAATTATAAATTTTTCTTCTCCTGTGAAAATCATATTTTTCTTATTATGACTCCTATATCTTAAAAGTAAAATATGCTCAAAAGTCAAAGTGATGTAGAAGTTTGCGAAGAAGTAAGCAATTAAGTAAGCACCCTTTTAACTCACCCAATCTCACACCTATCACCACAATGCCTCACTGTTAGCAGTTTAGGATAAATCCTTATAGTCATTTAACTAAGCCTTTAGAAGCATCCATAGTTGTGTTGGTTTTGATTTAATGAAGGAGATTCTATTATATATATTTGGTCCAATTTTTTTTCAGGTAGGACAATAATAAACATACCAGGGAATTAAATAATTAAACAAAGGGAACATTCTTGGCACAATTCTGATGAATTAGCAACAAAATAAATATTGTCACTTCTTATATTAATATAACCATTGTTATCATTTTAATTACCATGATGGTTTTCATTCTAGATATTTCAATACCAGAACACATAAAAATATTTGCATTTTTACTCTTCTACCCACAGTGTCTGATTCATGTATAATCATTGATTTTGGAAATTATCAATCTTATTTAAATGTATATCAACATGATTGGCAACCTAGTTAGTTTTGCATACTTAATAATCATTTTTGTTACTTTATTTTTCTTGTTAGCCTGATTGTATCTATCGGTCATATTATTAATCTATTTTTCAGTCTCCTCCTCAATGGCTTGTCCTTTCTTCATTCCTTTCTCTCTACCTTTGATGCGTATCCTGAGTAAGGTGTGAGGAAGCCACACGTTGAATATATTTTGACTGTTCCCTTAGAAAAAAATGTAAAAATGAGGAATTTCATAATGCGTGGAACAGGTTCATCACAGTGATTGATCTCAACATTAAAAAAGAGAGACACAATTTGCCTGCTGGTGATATGTAACAGGAGTTACACACCACAGCCTAGACAATAGTCTGGCCAAAAGTGAACCTCTGTGTAACAAAGCTTTTAAATCTAACTGCCAGTTTGTGGAAAACATAAGGAATAGATGGACATATTAAACAGTGACACATGAAACAAAATCCAGAGTAAGGGAAGTCCATGGAGTCAATGACTTTATTTCTTCAGAAAATATATTATAGATATTGAAGGACTTAAGCAATTCATCAATAAAAGGTAAAATGCAAGGTTTTTGTTTAACTTGGTTTAAACAAACCAAATGTAGATTACAAAAAAAAAATGTGTGATACATTTGAAAAAACACTGCCTCAATATGAAATAATATTAGATATAATCATGGTATTATAATGAGATTTTAAACCTTATCTCCTAAAGATATGTATTTATAAATACTGACCTATTATGGATAAAATGACATAAGGTCTAGGATTTACCCCAAGATATGAGGGCATTGTGAGAGCTGAGTAACAGCAGGTGGGATCTACAAATGATTATTCACATATTGATAATTGTTGAGGCTAAGTAGTACCAAAGATCCACTGCACTATTGCTTGTTTGTTTTTAGAAATTTTGTAATAAAAATTTAACAACAAAAAAATCACTGGGAAAGCTGAACTATGGAAAATAATGCCCAGAAACCTGATTTGCCAAAGATAAAAATGACTGTCACTTTATGCCTACATATAAAAATTTCACACATGGTAATGGTTTAAAGATCACAGGCAAAACTATCAAAAACAGAAAATAGAGAGTGATGCTTTTGTTACATTTAGGTAGGAAAAAATGGACTTAAACATATATAATTAAAGGATTTGAGTACACTTTGAACAAAGTTAAAAGATAAATGACTGTGTAATCATATTTGTAATGTATAAAACTGACAAGAATATAAAAGAATAAAAAATAATCCTTTCAAATCAATGAGGAAAATGTAATGAAATCCATTTTAAAATTAACATATACTATGAATTAGGAAGTTTATAGATGAAAAACATTGGTGAGAAAAATGATGCAAATTAGAACAAATGAAGTATCACTTTATATTAGACTTAAAAATGTTAATTTTGAGGAGAATGTAAAAGAGTATTAATGCAGTGCTAAAGGGAGTGTGTGTGTGTGTGTGTGTGTGTGTGTGTGTGCATATGTAAAAAAGCATGTCTTACCATACATGGGCTTGCACTGAGGTTTTAAGGAAGGGCAGTATTTGAATGGAAGGAGTTTGTAATTCTAGGCAAGTAAGAGTAACTGCCAAGTTCACAGAAGTGAAAATTAATATGTTTGTGGGGGGAGGGGGCTAGCGATGTGATTGGACTTGATTTATGAAATTACATATAGCACTGAGCAGGATGTGGTAGAGAATAGATCCAAAAAGGGGGGAAAAAAGCACCAAGGACACAATCTTTACTTGTTAATTTATCTAGTGAGCAAGCACAGAAAAATCTATTAAAAGGGGCAGGCAAGCTGATAAAGTATATCTGGTTCTAGTCAGGTCTCACGCACAAGGGAAGTTTAAGGAAGCAAAGAGGTTACTCTGACAGTGAATTGACTCTAGATAACCTCGGGTACCATTAAGCCATAGAAGGTATACAGTCTTGTTTGTCCAAGTATTTGAAGAACTGTCAACATGTTAGGCAAGATCAGTACTGCATTTCACTTTTTGGAAAATAACGCAGACAAGTTTTTCTATTATGTCAGCATTTTGAATTTTTTTTTTTTTCTTTTAGACTTTAGAAGACTTCTCATGTGTTTACTATAGCCTCATAGGCTTATGATCCTTATAAGGCTGTCCATGCATTTGAGGTCATTCAGGTGAACTCATTCCTTTTTACATAAGAGGAAGCTATGCCCAGACAGATCAGGAAACTTCTGCAGGGTCACAAGTCAAGTTAGTAGGAGATTGTGACTAAAGTCCTTGGCTAAGCCCAAGTAAACAGAAACCATAACACAATGGCCTCCCACAACCACGACATACTTTACTTCCTCTTTTCTATATTCCTCCAGTGACTCCCTCCACCACTTCAGGAAGAATCAGGACAGCTGGAAAGTTTGCAGTGGAAGCAGAAATTATAAGAGACTTCTTAAAAGTGAATACAGTGCAATGTTGTGGCCTAATCAGATATAGAGTAACTCGGGGTATACCTTTTATCTCTGTGATAACTCATTTTGCTTCAGAACTATTTTTCAGCAACATACTTATTTAAAATAGGAAACACATGCTGTCAAATACACAGAATCCTCAAAATCCAGAAAGCATTTAAAATACTGGGCAAGTTTGTGATGCCTGGATGGCTCAGTAGGTTTAGCTGCTGCCTTCGGCTCAGGTCATGATCCCAGGGTCCTGGGATCGAGTCCCACATCGGGCTCCTTGCTCTGCAGGAAGCCTGCTTCTCCCTCTGCCTAGCCTGCCACTCTGCCTGCTTGTGTGCTCTCAGTCTCTCTCTGACAAATAAATAAATAAAAATCTTAAAAAAAAAAAAATACTGGGCAAGTTGAATACCCAAATGAGAAACACTCCTTAAAATATGCATGCTTTATTTACTAAATATTAAAGGTAAGTGGGCAGTGTAAATCTTATTGTGAAATTCCACAGGGGAAATTTTACAGTCCTATAGAAATGAGAGATTTGAAAACCTTAGCCAGATATAAATGAGATATTTTTTTCTAAGTGTTTCTGTCTGAAAAGGACCCAAACCCATAGCCCAGGGTTAGTTGCTTGGAAAGTCAGCTGGGGAATTATGCAATTTTTTGAAAGAGCACAACAACAGTGAAGGTTTAGCTCTTATAAGGAATACTGCAGGAAAAAAAATGGAATTTTAAATTCTGATAGTGAAACAAATCTCAGTTTCCACTTGAAACATTACATGACAGGAGAGTTCTAAGTTGTGACTGTCAGTGTAGAAGAAATCTTCTATTTCATGCATCCTGTTTATATGATTTCATCTGTTACATTTATATATAGGCAGTCCTCGCCTTGCATGGCAGTGTAGGACTGTGAACAGTCCTATAACTTATCGCATAATGAGCATCTTTTCTATGCCTTGACAAATTATCATACTCTTTTTCAGTTTGGATCAAATTCTCACACTTTATCCTTTGTATTTTTAATGTCATGAAATATTTCTGAGAGTTCCTTTAATGTAAAGATGTTTGTGTTTTCTTTACCAGCGTCACTTCCTCTGGGACATCTTCCTTGCCTCGTTCTTCCGGCTGTATGTCTAGTGTCTCAAACGCAACGGTATCATCCCCATAGTCAGCTGTTCCTGCTGTAATTCCATCTAAATTCAACCAGAATTTCACATCTAACATCATCACCTTTAATTTCCTTGCTGAACTTGAAGAGGCCGATTCTCTTTTCTGATGATCCGTTTTTGTAAAACATTAAAACATCACATGATTCTATCACTAATGCCTTGAAGACAGCACAACCGCTTGCTACATTCTTTGTATGAGAACTGAGTAGCAGATACACAGTGACCAATCCCTGGCCAACTTTGAAAGAGGGGAAGTGACTGGTCACTAACGATGACGGGCATCTAATACATACAGTGATGTACGACATGAAGACTAGCAGGCTGTAACTTCACAAAAGCATTCATAGCTGGTGTACCATACTAACTAGAACTCGAACCATGTTGTTGAGGGACATAACATATATTACCGTATATAACATATATAACATAACCATGTTATTTTAGAAAACTAGTAAAACTAAATGTGTTCATATCTTCGTCACGGTGCAAAGCAGCGGCTGTGTGTGTATTTGTATTTATGGACGTGTGCTTGTGTATGTGTACTGATAAGAACCCCTGAATCAAAGAACACTGTTTAATACAGACTCACAGAGCTTCTTGGTAGCAGCTCCCTGGGTCCAGCTCCCAGCGTGCCCTGTAGGAGGAGCCTCGTGTTACACTGAGAGTGAAGTGTGGTTGCAGCACAGGAAAGTAACTCTGAAATGCTAAGAGTTGGAGCTTATGCTGGTATGTTCACCAGTCCTCTCCTATGGAGAGAGACACTTTTACTCTGGAATGTAAACATCTTCTCTGGGGAGAGGAGAAGACCTCTAGTTTCATTGCTTTGAATGTATGTAAAGAGCTTGGCAGGGGTGGGGGGTGGTAAGGCTTTAAGGCATGTCCTATCTCTAGCTTCCAATGCATATTTACCCTCTGTCCAAACTTTAATCAATTTCTTCAGTGCTCTGTACTTGTGAAACCTTGATCATGACTATGAACATATTCATGAAGAATTATTTCCCAACATTGTGTTTTCTTATTTCTTAATTTGTTTTTGAGCAAAGCTAATTTTCCAAAACAAAGTAAAAGGTGACAATTATTTTTTTTAGTCATCAATGAATCCATATTACTCCATGCTCATAGCTACAATCACAACCAGAATTAAAAATAATGGTGAAACCATAACTACTAATGTTTACAAAGTGCATTACTTTCTGAAAAGCATTTTAAAATACATTGCCACTTAATGCCACTAAAATTTTGTAGAATATGCAGATCAGTGTAATTACCTATAAATTATAAATGTAAAAACTGTGATTCAAGAAATTAAACAATCTGCCAATGATTATATATTTAACTACTCAGGAAATGCCTTAGTCAGCTTTGGGGGGCCACTATAATATCCCTTAAATTAGGGACTTTAACAACAGAAATGTTTTCTCACAGTTCTAGAGACTGGAAGTCTAAAGGCAGGGCAGCTGCATGTTTGGGTTTTGGTAAGATCTCTTTCTGGCTAGTGGATGGTCACCTTCTCCCTGTGTCATCACGTGGAAGGGAGAGACAGAAAGAGGAAGGTGTGTCTGGTGTCTATGCTTATAAGAATGATACTCATTTTGGATCAAGTCCCTACCCCTGTGACTTCATTTCACCTTAATTACTTGCATAAGTAAAGACCCTGCCTCCAATTACAGTTATATTTGGGGTTATGGTTTCAACATATGAGTTTGGGGGAATACAAACATTCAGTCCATAACAGTAAACTAGAACTTGAACACAGGTTTGCTTTTTGGATTTGGTATTGGTCGGTCTGTTTCTTTGTTTGAATTCCCCCAAATACTACCAGACAGCCTGTTAACAAACCAAATCTAAAGAAGTTCCTGGAGTAAGGGAGAATACCACCTCCAGAGAATCTCATCATATACACAGAGTTATGTGATCTAGCTTCTAGTGGCTTAGAGACAGACTAACAAGGCAAGACATGGTATGACAGAGGGCAAATTTCCTAGAATGATGGTGTAGGATTGGTGGAAACAGAGACATGAGGGTCTTGACTGTCTTATTTAATCAACCGAGTGGTCTACAGATGGTCTACCATCTTATCTAAATGACTCTGACACAGATGGTTTTTGGTTCTCATTTGGTTTCAAATATGTATCCTTTCTCCTATACCATTCTTCTTCCTTAAAGGGCAAGCAATTTTCTGCAGGCCATGAATGAGAAATACAGCTATGGGGAAGATGGGGAGAGCTATGAATTCAGTTTTCTTAATAGAAGGAGAGCTATCTATATAATGTCTCCTAAGTATAAAGTATAAATCTTTACTTAAGATTCCTTTTCTTGGAAAAAACTGTGAAAAATTAACCTCTTTAACAAGGAAGAATCATTACTATTTCTCATGTTTTAATAACTCTGTTTATAACCTCACAGTAACAGAATGAACACAGGATGTTCACTAGATGTTTAAAAATCTAAATCAATATCTTCAGTAGGAATGCTGTTCTACTGTTATCAGTATCCAAACAGCACTGAAATTGAAAATAAATGCTGACAAGTCAAAAAAGTCCAAGAACTCTAATAGACTTATCCAGAAGCGGACATAAATTTAACACCGTGCCCATAAAAAATGAGGCTTTGCCAGAGGAAACTAGATTATCAAAATCTAGAGAAACTGGGGAGCTGTGGTGGTTCCCCAGTTGGTTAGTTGGTTAAGCAACTGCCTTCAGTTCAGGTCATGATCTCAGGGTCCTGGGATGGAGCCCTGCATTGGGCTCCCTGCTCTTCAGGAAGCCTGCTCACCCTCTCCCTCTCCTGCTCACCCTGCCTGTGCTGACTTGGTCTCTCTTTGTCAAATAAATAAATAAAATCTTTAAAAAGATCTAGAGAAACTATGTTCAAGGGGGGTTTTAATAAAGGAATTGAACTGACTGTATAAATCAATGAGCTGATCTCTACTAGTAAAAAGGCTTAAACTATACAATTTTGATAGATGAATGTAAATCAAATGACTCTCCCTAAAAAGACAAATTAAATGCATGCCCTTCCACTTTGTTAATATGTCCATGTTTTGTCAGAACCTAAACATTTTTAAGATCTTAATTATAGAAGCGGGAGAGGCCAACACAGTCCCTTCTAGCATCCTCCCTGGGCACATTCATTTTATTTTTGCTTTTGTGGGACAGATATTAGGATTGTGTGATAAGGGAGCTATTCAATGAAATACTTTTGTACTTAAGAAGAAATTGTTTAAAACTCAGATATTTTGGTTCTTAGTTTCCTTTTGATACGGAATTTGTGGTGGGATTAGTTACTTGCCTACAAACCATCCAGACTAAAGTCTGGCAAGGGCTAATGGAGAACATGATAAGGGGTACTGCATAGACCAGTGTATTCCAATTAGTGCTACAGAAATCTTTTTACAAGTGTAAAAATAATTCTTACATTTTTATTAATTCCTACCCTTGCAAACAAGCAAGTCATTTTAAAATTGACTTAAAATATTAGGGAGTGTTTAGGCATATTATGTAAGGCAAAAATGATGAAGTTGATATAGTAATGGTTAATACGTGATATTACTGGCTTAAATTTTGAAAATTAGCATAGAGTTAAAATGATATTATTACTGTTGCTCTTCAAAAAATTACCACCAAGAAAATGCAGTTGGAAAAGTCTACTTAAGAAGACTACAAAAACATTTTTTTTTTTTTTTTTTGGTCAAGTGATAGAATTCTTTGGTGGAATTAGCCTGTTCCCAAGTTCCTTGCCCTCTGCTTCTATCCATATTAGTTTCCTGTGGTGAGGGACTTCTCACCTCCATTCATTATAGTAAGCTAACTTTTTGAGCCTCAGAGCCTGTTACTTAAGAGTTTGTCTTCCTCTCCCATACATGACAGAGCAATTCCTTCCAGAGAGTAGGTATCACCACCAGTGTGAGTGATTTCTGAATGATGTGAGGCCTTAAGCATAAATGAAATGTAAAGAATGGAACTATCTTGATTTTCTCTTCATAGAGGATCTCAGTAGGTCACACTCATTTGAAATTTCTGGTTCCATTAGCGCTTTGATAGACCTGACAGATTGCAAGACTTGATTTTTTCTAGCTTTTCAGCAGATATATAACTGCTTTCTATGAATGACCTACTTAAATTCGACTATAAAATAAATATGTATGAAGTCATTTCAATCATATTGCAATATCTAAAAAATAATTTTTGGTAATATAATCCACTATGTTTTTCTTTAATAAAACTCTGGAATACTGTAACCTTGAAAATCTTTTCCCCTTTACTATGCCTGCATAATTTTTGAATTAAAGTCCTGGGGTTTAATAATATTTTTGCTTTTAGAGTTTATCATCAATCATAATCATTTCTCCATTTCTCTACTTCATGAATTTAAATGCCATGTTAGCAATTGCTGTTTATCTTTCTTCCAACGCTTAGTTTCCTTTTTATTAGTAAGTGTGCATTTTGTGAATAATAATACATATTTAATTGCTCAGAAATCTAAACCATAACTCACAGTAAATTTTCAGATTTGAATTTAAATGAAGCTTACATTTAATAAGGGACTATCATATACGTCTCTATGATGCTATGTGCAATATATTTTACATGGACTGGCTCATATTTACCCTTTCAAAGCACCATGAGAAAGGATAGCTTAATTCTAAAAATATTCTGCACCAAGTATATGCATGTTTTCAATAGATTGGCAGGAACTTATTTTTAAAAATTTCTAAGTTTGAAAAATAAATTATTCGACTAAACTTGATTCTGTATATATTTATTCCTTCCCATCTCTTTCCTCTTTCTTCTACTGCAACAGAGATCTAATAGGCTTTTGCTTAACAACTCACACGTATTTTTAAATGCAGATTAAAATCTAATATACGTTTGAGCTGGCAGACATGTTCTGCCTATTGCAAATTTATCTCTGAAATGAAAAAAATCTTAGCAATATAAAAGAGTAAAATAAGAACTTTTTTGCATAGAGAAAACATTTGAATAGTGACAATCTGATACTTGAAATTTCAGAAGGCTACATAATAATAAAAGATGCAAATATTGTTGCAGACAAGACCTGCTGCCAA
This sequence comes from Enhydra lutris kenyoni, assembly GCF_002288905.1. Classification (NCBI taxonomy): domain Eukaryota; kingdom Metazoa; phylum Chordata; class Mammalia; order Carnivora; family Mustelidae; genus Enhydra; species Enhydra lutris. The sequence goes on from NW_019154086.1 coordinate 43,235,479, forward strand.
AGTATTCCCCTTACATTTGACTTTTAAGACTAGCATAATATAAATGCACAGCATTGACACTATTGGCATATCATTTTCACATAAATATAACCATCTTCCTATTTAAAGATTTAAAAATTGTGACTTCTATAAAGGCAATACTAATTTGTTATAAATAACTTTAATGATGGCAACTGTTTTCTCATATATTAGAATATGACATAATTCATTAAAATTAGAAACTAATAGTGGTTTATTTATCCTAGATAGATAGATGATAGATGGATAATAGGTAGGTAGGTAGACTGATGATAGATAGACGGATGGATGATAGGGAGATAGATAGATAGGTGTGCATGTGGCTTATAATGTATTGCAAACTGCTTAAGAGAAGAATTAAGTGTTGATGGTAATGAACAAGAATATATAATGTACTTTTCATAAAAATCACAGGGTGTTTCCAGAGTACATGACAATATCTCATACTAGAAAGCTTAGTAATGTTTAGTAAAGATTTGAGCAACCTCTCTATTAACCTGTTCATATTCAAGAGGAGTTCTGTTGATTAAATTTCCAAGACTTGATAATCTGTCCACCCTTTAAGTCTCAAATAACATGAAGGTTCCTTGACTCTCCAAAAAGGATCTAATTTCCCTTCAGAGCCCTCAATTTCCCCGTCCAGTTGGCAGTACTTGAGCATCAAAAGTAAGGTAGAAGTCATTACCATGAAAACAGTAAGGTCAGCAGCATGATCCAGGGTGACCTGATCTTCAGGAAATCTATGAAGATGACTAATGTTCATAAGGGACACAGAGAGATAAGCACAGATGTAACAGGGTGTTGCTTAATATCTACAATCAAATGAGATGAAAAATGGGTGAGCAGAAGGCAAGGTCAACTTCTCTACTGGAAACTCACAATCCTGTGCTCAGTTTGCAAACTGAAGCCAATTTTCAGACTCATAGCCTACTAACCGAAAGAGACATCTGAGGTCCCCATCAGGAAGGTAAGTGTCTATGGTAGAAATTACTGTAATCCTTCCACAAAGATATTTTATTTATTTATTTTTTTAACATTTTATTTATTTATTTGAGAGAAGAGAGAGACAGTGAGAGAGAGCATGAGCGAGGAGAAGGTCAGAGGGAGAAGCAGACTCCCCGTGGAGCT